>NW_005195584.1:194440-197760 GCF_000372725.1 Emiliania huxleyi CCMP1516
GAGTTTCGCCGCCCCCCAATGTCCTCCCGCGCCGACCCCTCCCCCGCCCTTCCCTGGCGCCCCTCCCCCAGACGTGCTGGACGAGAAGATCGTCTCCGAGGTCATGAAGGGCATCCCCGCGGGCCGGTTTGGGAAGCCCGAGGAGGCGCGAGGCCGAGTCGAGATCGGGCCGAGATCGGGCCGGGCCTCCCCCCCCCCCCCCCGGGCCGTTCCGTGGGACGGCGCTGCTCCCTCCGCCCCGCGGCGCCTGCGTTCTCTCTCTTTGTGCGTGCGTGCGTGCGTGCCGCCCCTCTCCGCGGAGGCGTGAGGCCGCCGTGTGGCGCAGGTGGCCGGGCTCGTCAAGTTCCTCGCCCTCGACCCGGCCGCTGACTACATCACCGGCCACTGCATCAACGTCGACGGCGGCATCGCCATCGGCACCTGCTGAGGCACTCGCTGAGGCGCGTCCGGGGGCGGGGTGGGGTGGGTTGGCGGGGTGGCGATGGCCGAAGGCGGCGGCGGCACAGCGAGCGAGCGCGGATGGCGACAGCGGAGTGGCGGCGCGACGCGCGACCTATCGCGCGCCGGGGCACGACGCTGCGCTCTGGCCTCTGCTCGCTGGGTGTTGTGTCACAAGACAGCCGGCGGAGACTCGCACTTGGAGCACTTGGAGTGCAGTCATTAAACCCGGCGCCACGTTTTTCTTTCTGCTGTCGCTGCTCGGACTTCATTTCCAGCTCCATATGTTCCCTGTGAGTGTCGCCTCCTTCGCGCTTGCGCCGGCCGTCCGGCCGGTGGTGACGACGCCGGTGGTCCGCGCGCCCGCCCCGCTCGCCGTCGCGCCCGCCGCGGCCGGCTTCGAGAAGGGCATGTCCCAGTTCGCGGCGGACTACCCCTGGCTCGCGAAATACGGTTTTGGCCCGACGGTCAAGGCGGAGAGGTGGAACGGCCGCCACGCCATGTTTGGCTGGCTGGCGATCCTGGGGACGGGCGTTGCCAAGTCGCACGGCTGGCTGCCCAGCGGGGACGTCGCCCTCACCTACAACGAGTGGGGCGGGCTCGCGCAGCAGGGATTCAACACTTACATCACCAACGAGCGCGCCATCATCATGATCGCGCACGTCCACGCGCTGGCCGTGTCGGCCGCCGCAGCCTTCGGCCCGCAGGTGCTCGGCGACTCGCTCACGCTGCTCGACGGCGAGAAGGACGAGGTGAGCGCCGCTCGCCCTCGCCGCCGCCGCCGCCGGGCGTGCCTCAAGGAAGCAGAGAGGAAGCGGCGGGGCATACCCAGCGCGCGCGCGGCAGGCGGGGACGGGGTGGGGCGGCATCTCTCGCCGACGCCCCCCCCCCCCCACCCCCCTCCCCTCAGGACCCGTATGGTCTCTTTGTGCCCCTCAAGGGCACGTTTGGCCTCACGCCTGCGGCAGAGATGGCAAACGGGCGCATGGCCATGATGGGCATCATCGCCGTCGTGCTCACCTCGGCCATCTCCGGCAAGGACATCCTCGAGGTGGTCGACATCGGAACTGGCGGCAACCTCCTCACCCACCCCATGTTCTGAGTCTGCGCGCCGCCGGTGCAGCGGGGAAGCGTTCGGGTTTCCTGCTGTGTGCTGCAGGTCGCCCGGGCCCCTTTTGCCCCCCCCCCCCGCCCCCCCCCCAACCACCCCCTAGGACCAACTCGGCTGGCGCCGCCGCCGTGCATGGCACGGAATGCCCACGGCGAGACGTGATGAGGGCGAGCGATGGGATGTCGCGAGAGAGCGGAAGGGATGTCCACGAGAGCTTTTAAACGACTCTTAGAAAGCGATCGCAGCAAAAATCCATCGGGTCGCTCCTCATCGCAATCCCTCTAGCCTCTTCCCTGACAAACTGAAACTCTCCGTTCCCTGTCAGCAATGAGTCCTACCTACGGGAATGTGTACGTAAAAGCCATATACAACGCTTCCGAGCTCTCACGCCGCGCGTAGGGCCCTTGGGGCTTTTTGGCTCCCGAAGAAAAGTACGTAAAACGAAAAAGAAAGCGCACGGGATGGCTGCCTCCGGCGGCCACCTCAGTTATGCAGCAGCGGTGGCCAGCAGCGGCGGCACTGCCATGCCGCCGGCGCCGACGTGGATGCGCGAGGTCGCCCGAGATGACGCCAGATCGCAGATCTCACACGGAGCCTCTGAGATTTCGCTGACGTCGCGCGCTTCCGACGCGGGCTCGGTAAAGGACTCTGCCTCGGACGCTGGCTCGGCGGCCACGATGGACACCAGCCTCTCTGCCGGCACTCTCGCCTCGGCCGCGTCCACCGCCTTTTTCCCGCCCACCGTCCACTTCTTCTCGCTCGACGACTTTGCTGGGTGCCGGCTGCTTAAATGGTGGCCACGGCAGCGCAAGCTGGTGATCCCCTCGTCCTCCCTGGCCGCAGGCACGAGATCCACGCGATACTGGAGAACGGCGAGGGCGAGCACGGCGATCACGACCCTGCTGTCGACTTCCACGAGGAGGCGTCCTCGCAGGCGCGCTGCCTAGAGTCCCTCGCTCAAGCTTGCCGACCACACGGCGGCAGCACGGCCCGTCGGGCGGAAGGGTGCGAGTGCGGCGAGCCTACGTGCCGCTTTCCCTCCCGGCGCAGGCTCGCTCTGTCCGCCCCGGCTCGATCGTCTCCAACCTCGAGCAGGTGGGTGGGTTGCTGGAGGAGAGGGCGGTTATTGTGGGGCGAGGGAGCCGGCCAGAGGGGGGGGGGGGGGGGGTGTTGCACCATCACTGCCAGGGGGGCGGGAGGAGCGGGCGAAGGTGACAAGGCGGCAAGGTCGACGCGGCGGGGAGCAGGGCGGTTGGGGCGCAGCAGTGCCGCCGGGGCGAACCCCATTCTTACCTCACCGCCCCCCCTCCCCCTCCCCCTCTGGCAGCGGCTCGGCGAGATCGAGGGCGTGCAAGGCGTCGAGGCATGGTGCGTCGAGACTAGCCGAGATTCGCCGAGATCGAGGGCGTGCAAGGCGTCGAGCGTGGTGTGCCGGAGGGCTGGAGACGGGGGGGGAGGGCGGTGGCGTTAGCACCAAAGGCACGGAGGAGGGCGGTGGCCCATTGCCGAGGCGCCGTCTCCCTCTCCACCCACGCCTGCCCTCCCTCCCCCTCCCTCTCCCTCCCGGTGGACAGGCCAGAGGCGGACACCGTGCTGGGAGGGGCTTGCGCCGGCTCGTCCTCCTCCCACGCCGGCGATCAGGCTAGCCCGCCCGCCCAAGCAAGGGATGGGACGCCGGCACGCCGTCACCACATAGGGCTTTTAAGGGCAGGGGTTGGCGGAATAACTTTCACCCACCCTCCTTCGGGCGTCTCTACCTCTCTTCCTATCT
>NW_005195584.1:198245-241625 GCF_000372725.1 Emiliania huxleyi CCMP1516
CAGACACACACACACACACACCACACACACACACACACACACACACCACCACCACCACCTCCACGACCCCTCCCTTGCACGCCCCCGCCCCCCGCCCCCCTCCCCTGCACCTCTCCCTCGCACTCCTCTGCCACCGCGGCATGTCCCCGCCCTCGCCACCCGCCGCGCCTCCTCCTCTGACTGGCTGGTGCCCGCTCGCAGGCTCGCGGTCGGGCCCCGCCTCTGTGTACTATGGCCGCGAGCCAACGCCGCCGCCGCTCGCCGCCCCCGTGGCCTCCGCCAGCCGAGCCGCGGCCGAGCCAGCAGCACCATCCTCGCCACAGCCGCCGCGGCGCCGAAAAGCGACGTGAGAGTCGGCGCCGGGGCGAGAGAGACGAGGCGGCGAGTGCGGCGGCTTGCTGAGCATGTTGAGGCATGAGTGAGATCTAGTGGGAGAGGGGAGAGGCGAGGGTGTCGAGAGACTGCAGCGAGGGTCCCGTGTGAACTCTCGCGCGTGCCGCTTCCCGCTTGCTGCGATCTAGCTTCTTGGGAAACGATGCATCGTGTGTGGTCGATGGCCGTATATAGAAGGTACCCCTACAAGGCGATTCTGAGAGCGCGCGCCGGAATTTTGCACGCCTTTTTTCAAAGAAATGAGCAGGTGTTTGTGTCCGCGTCTCAATTTGTGAAGAGAATTTGTGTGCGGGCCGGGGGCTGTGCCCAGTGGCGTTTTTGCGTTTTCAAATGCGTTTTCCCATTTCTTCTGACTGTCGGTGCTGTCTCTCCCTTCTCTCGACTGTCTCGCCTTGTGGAGCCGACGTCGAGCTAACTGCGCGCTCGGCGAAAGAGGTGCCTGCGCGCCAACCACACCCGCCCGCGCCGGCGCCCGGTGTGTTTTGAAAGTTGATTTGACACCATTTTCGGTATACATTAACCTCGCGACCCCGGGGGGGTGCCATTGTGTGGCCCAGAGATGGCGTGCACCACCTGGGCCCTTACAAAGAAATGTTGGAGCAGGTGTCTGAAACGCAAAAAATGCGGGAACTTTGTCTTTGAAAAGCAAAATCATTTTGGCATTTGCCGAATTACGCGCGATTTGGGCATTTGGGGGGGGCTCTATAGAGAGGCGTTTAAGAGATTCATGTCCTCTTGTCCTCCCAATCGCGTCCCCGTCCGCACACGCGCATCCCCTTGCCGCATCGCCCTCCCTTTTTCCTTGACCAGTCCTTGACATTTGAAATGAGTTGCAGTTGGCACTTGCGACTCGGTTTGGAGCACTTGAGCGGGTTGGCTGTTACCTGTTTCTTTGTTCTTCTGGTACCTCGTGTGTCGAAGCTCGAACATGTGTGCTGTGCGAGAAAATGTGTTAATTGAATTCTTTCTTGTTTAAGAGATTGCCATTTAAAAGGTGTTGAGTCCACAAAACTTCGTTTCATGCAGTGGTCAGCCCGACTCGCTGAGCAGGCGACCGGGCTGCACCGCCTGTCGGTCCGCGGAGATCAGATCACGCCGCCAGACGGCCCCGCCTCTCCCACTCTCCACAACGGCAGGACCAGCCCAGCAAAGCCGCGCATCTTTGTCGACTCGCGGTCGCAATCACCGACCCGGGGGGGCACATCTGACGACGACCAGCTATGGGGCTCGGTGCCCGCGTGGAGCTCTCCGGGGTCCAGGTTTGTGTCGCCAGAGGCAAACGGGTCGCCAAAGGGAGTGCTGATGCGACCGCCGAGTGCACTTCAGTGGGGGCAGCCCCTGGCGGGATCGGGAAAGCGCCCTGCGACCGCAAACCGCGAACCTACGTCGCCAACCAATTTGTGTTTGAAGCGCCCGTCTACCGCCAGCACGGTGCGTTCATCGACAGCAACGGTCCGCTCCCCCGCTTTTTCGAACTGGCTCCGCCCTAGCTCGGCCCCGCAGCAGCAACTGCAGCAACAAAGCCAGGTGTCGGTTGCCAATTGGCTCTTTAGCGCACCGCTGCCGCTTCACCGCGACGCGCCGACGCACGATACAGCGCGTCGCCGAGCACCAAAACGCTTGACAAAGGGCGAGGGCGCCTCCCGACTGACCCCCCAGGCCCAGCGGCCTCCGTCTCCCGCCTCTCTCGAGGAGGCCCCGCCACGCTGCTCTTCTCCAAGCGCACTCCGGACGTCGCAAAGGCCGGTTCGCCGGCCAAGCTCCCCGGCGGGCCGCTTGGAGCCTTGGTGTATTCCGACGGTGGACGGCGCCGGCGCCGATGCCGATGTGGTGACGACGCTCAGCGTGAGTCCGAAGGCACTGCACCGAACGGTGGTGCTGTGCAAGCCCCCAGTCGCAGCGGCGGCAGAGCGGTGGCGACCACGGAGCAAAGGGGCAATCTTCTGAGAAGCGCATGCCTCGGCAGCGACGCTTCGGACTCGAGCCCCCCGCAAGCGCAGCGCTATGGGCGCGACGTGTCCGTGTGGTGTTGTGGCCACCTCACCGACTAGCTGCACGCACGTAGACGTACACACAATATCTCTATCGTTTCGGCAAGCAATCGAGGAGCTGGGCCATGGACTTGACGGAGTCCTCTGGGAGTGTGTGGGGAGATCTCAGCGCACCAGAGCAGTATCGGCTATCGGACAGTTGCCAGTTCGCACCCCCCCCCCCCCCGAAGTGCACATTTAGTGCACGCCAACAGCAGGAACAGCGAACTCACGCCCCACACACGTGCAGGTACTCCCATAAATAAATAAATAAAACGGACACCTCTACTAGGAGATGGGTAAAGGTACTCCCATGGTATACGTATGGAGGAGAAGTTTCTCCGAGACCTCACGAGCGGACAGATGTCCTCTTGCCCGTGCAGTCCACGACGTTGGGGGATCGGCGAACAATAAATAAATTAAAAACGGACACCTCTACTGTGAGATGGGTAAAAAGGAACAGGTCCCCGCCCTTGCGATCTGTGTGCAGGGTTCTTTGTGGGTGTGGTCGGCGACTAGCCGGGGTCGTCGCAGGCACTGGTTTTATTGTAGAGTCGGTGGTGGGGGCCGATGCTGTCGTAACGTGTCGTGTCGTGCGGCCCGGGCGGTCAAGGTCGCGGACCCGGTAAGCGGTATCTGAGATATGGAAAACAGCGCGATTGCTACAAGTACAAGTACAACCGTTCAACTACAAGTGTCAAGCGGCTGAAACATGGTGTGCCGAATATTTTTGTAAACGGATTTTGACATTCTCGCCTTAGGGGCCCCCTAGGCTTAAAAGGGTGGGCCCTGGGGCGCCTGCGGCTTAAACGGCTTAAAACCGGCCTAGGCAAGTTTGAAGAGCTGCTGGGACGCCGATTCCTTAAACGGTCTTAAACGCTTAAACGGTGCGGGAGAGGCTCCCGACGTCGATGGTCCGGGAGGCTCCCGGCAGACGCCGGAGGCTGGGAAGCTAGGAGCACCTGCCACCGGCCTCCGGAGCTGCTCTGGTCGCGGCGGCGTACGAGCGCAAGTGAGACGACCCCCCCCGGAGGCAGCGATGTCACACCGCCTCCCTGCCGTCCATCTACTTCCTCGCCCAATCCCCCGGTCCGTCCCACGGTCGCCGTCATGTCGATGGTGGCGGAAGGCGAGGCAAGGTCGGGCATGTCGTCGACAAGGGCAGCAGCTAGGAGGGAGGGCGGTCCGAATTCCTGTCGGATCCCGTCTCTCTGAGTGATTCTGAGATCAGGTTGGGCGTTTCCCCTTTGGAGGCAGACATTTCAGAAAGCGAATCCCAGGCCGCATCTCCCCGCTCGAAGCGGGGAACCCGTCCCGGGCGCCCGCTGGAAGCGGGGGCGCCCGCTCGAAGCGGGGGGCGCCCTCTCGAAGCGGTGGCGGCGCAGGCTGCCACCGCTGCCCGGGCGCGCCGAGCGGCGGCGGAGGGCCGCCCAGGCCACCACCAGTGCCTCTCCCACCGGCGGCGCGGCGGCAGTGGCGCCGACCGCCCCTCCATCAGCGGCGGCGCGAGGCTGTCGTCGGGACGCCGGCAGGTGACGCGCGAATAGGGTGCCACCGGACCGGCCGACGAGCACCCAGCGGAGCCGTCATCGTGCATGGCGAGCCGAGCACCGCCGCGTCGCTTCTCGGCGCATTGGAGAGCAGAGGAAGCTGCTGGCGTCGCGGCTGGGATCGGCAGCGGCGCCAGCAGCTTTCTCGGATCTGAAGCGACTTTGAGCGCCGATCGATCGATCTGAGGGCTGACCGATGGGTGGCGCTGGGAGGAAGACCGCGCCACCCGTCGGCCAGCCCTCAGCTCCGCGACGGCGACTCGATAGTCGTGGCCGGCGCTCGGCTGCCACTCTAAGCTGTGCCGCCAGGCGCTCCTTCGAACCGTGACGTCACTTCTTATGGATGCGGCACTAGGGACGCCCAATGTTTTCGTAAATATAGAAGCCACTCTCTCGCGTGTGGAAGCCACGACTGCGTAGTCGTGCTCCCCCGGAGCACGCGCCATAGAGCGCCGGTTGTGTACCGGGCGCACCCGCAGCCGTACACACTGCTGTGCCACCTGCCAGGGGGGCGCCGCAGGCGCCGCAAGCGGCGCGGAGCGCCGCCGCAGGCGGCGGACAGCAGGTGCGCAAAATTAAACGCCATTTTCGGTTCCGCAGTTTTGCCACTAACGTCGAAATCCGGTACAAATCGAGACTTCGACGAGAGCCGAGCCCCCCACGAAAACCACAGAGGGGCGCGCGGACAGCGCGCCGCCAGGGGCGCCGCAGGCGCCTCAAGCGGTGCGGAGCGCCGCCACAGGCGGCGGACAGCAGGTGCGCGAAATTAAACGCCATTTTCGGTTCCGCGGTTTTGGCACTGTCTACCAACTTTGTGGTACAAATCGACTTGCACTTGGTCTGAGCCCTGCGCTGCGTTTGAGCCTCCATTCTGAAAGTGTACGTAGAAGGGAAGGCAGCAGGTCCGGCTTGCGAACTCCGCTGTGCGCCGACAAGCGGTATGGCGCCGAGCGTAGAGGCCATTTTCCTATTAGAAAAGGCTGTCGAGAGCGCAAAATTTTCTTCGCTGCGCGCCCAACCATGGTGGGCACGCAGCGGGCGCCTGCGGCGCCAAATTTTTGAAATGTCTGCCAGTCGCCCAACCTGATCTCAGAATCACTCGTAGGTACTAGTGAGGACAGGTCTGCCACCCACCCCCCACAGAGATTTCACATGGCGAGGGAGCCGAGCTGCTCCTTGGCGCCCTCGAGGCGACCCTTTTGCATCCCGAGCCCGTACTTGACCGACCCCTTGGCCAGCATCGCCTTGATCACCGCGTCGGGCGGCACGCGGTCGCGGATGCAAACCTCGATCAGCGCGTCCGAGACGATCAGCGCGTCGAACCCGAGGTCGCGTGCCTGTGGCGCGGGCGCCGGACGCCTCGGAGCGGGCTGCGGCTCTCGACTCGCAAGAGAGGACACGAGCGGCGCCTTCCACGCTCCACGCACGTCCCGCACGCGCACGTCGCAGATCGAGCGCACCTGCGGGGGAGGGGTCCGGGACGGGTCAGGGAGGGGCTCAGGCCGCCTCGCACGCGCGCGTCGCGGGCCGAGCGCACGTCCTTTGGCAGCTCGGCGACCAGCTCTCCCGCCTGCGGCAGCGAGCAGTCGCCTATGCAGAGGAGCTTGGCGCCGAGCGAGAGGGCGGTCGCCACCTCCTCCGCGTTCGCCACGCGCACCGCCGACTCGAGCCCGTACCCCGCTGCCGCCTCCATGAGAGCCTTCGTGCCCTCTGCCCCGTTGAGCTGCAGGGAGAGGGTGGCGGCGCTGGCGCCGTCGGCGGCCGCCTGGGCGAGCTGTACCTCGTCCACGACGTCGAGGTGTGCGAGCACGGGCAGCGGGCCCGGGAACTCGCCCTGCGCCACCTGCTGCTCCTCCGAGGTGCGCCTGAGCGCATCCGCCGCCAGCTGTCGCTCACCGGACCGCACGCTCACACCAGAGCAGCCGCCGATGCGGAATTGCTCCGAGAGGTACGCCGGGTCGTTGAGGTCGAAGCCGCCGAGGGTGGCGCTCGACAGCTGGGGTGAGCCCTCCCCGATGAGCGCCATCGAGCCCTTTGGCTTCTTGATGGCCTTGTGCAGCTTGTCCTTGACGGCCGCCGACGGGGGAGCAAAGTCGCCCTTCTCGAGCGCCTGCTTGGCGGAGGCAGCCGCCGCCTCCGCGGCGGCGCGGACGGCGGCGGTGCCCGCGGCGGAACGGCGGGAGGCCGCGTCCTCGACCGCCATTCGTGCGAGCTCGGCATCGTCGTCCTCCTCCGCACTCTCGTGCTGCTCAACGCGGAGGAGCGGCGCGGGGCGGCGAAGGCCCTCCGCCACGCGCGGGCCAGGGCCCCTCAGCGTCTGGTACGAGGCCGCACCAGCGAGCGCGAAGGCGGTGAGAAGAAAGCAGCGGGCCATGAGAGTGTCGGCCGTGTAAGTGAGCTCGGACGCGAAAAGAAATCTGCTGGGTGGTGCTGCACACATCAGGCTACGGCGGCGGCGGCGGCCGACGGCCGACGGCCGACGGCCGACGGCCGACGGCCGACGGCCGACGGCCGACGGCAGACGGCATACGGCCTAGGGCTCGGCTGGGCGCGCACGCGCACGCGCGCGCGTCGCGCGCCACGCGTCGCTCCGCGAGGGCGCGCGCCAACCGCGATTCGAACCGGGGCCAAAAGGCGCCTGGAGCGACCGCGGTCCGGTCGCGCCACCGCGGCTGCGGGGCTGATAGAGCAGGCCGGCTGCGGCTCCTGATGTACCTCCGCTTTTGGTTGGCGGTCGCGCGCTGCCGACGGCGCTCGCCGGCGCTACGGCGCTCGCGGCGCGCTCGTGGCGTTCGGGGCGGCTCGCACACGCACACGCACACGCACGCACACACACACACACACACACACACACACACACACACACACACACACACACACACACACACATGCACAGACACATGCACAGACACACAGCCCCTTCCCCTCCCCCCTCAAGGGCGAGGACACGCACAGGCCGCACCTCTAGTGAGGCCCGCATAGTATGTGGGAGACTCGTGCCGCCGCCCCTGCCACCCCTGTGTCAGTGTGCCTGTGGTAGGAGAGACTGCCAGCGACAAGCTGGAGGCAGGTCGCTAGACTGAGATGAGACCGCCAGTGGATGTGGGAGTCCACCGCGCACCGCGCTGCGAGCCTGTCGTGTCCCTTGTCAGGAGCAGGAGAGCCCCACCTGTCCCCCTGATCGTTCTTCCAAAATCCTGCTCGTGCAGGTGGGGACCCTGTCCTCGTCCCATCCCTCGTTTGGCGTGTCTGTTTTCTTTCTTTCTTTGCACACATCAGCGAGCTCCCGCGCTAACCCGCGCTTACCGTAGACGAAACATAATCGCTTTCTTTCTTTTTAGGACCGAGGGGGGGGGAGCGAGCCCCCTCGGGAGTGGGGGAAGGGAAGCCGCTGAGGAGGGCTTGAAGGGGCCATGTTATCCTGAGAGCGTCTCACGTTTTGCGTCTGCTGTCTATTACATGGTCTATTATCAGCTCCGAGTAGAGGGGGCGTTCCGCAGCTAGGGGAAACCCAAAGGCAAAGCGCAGAGCCAACCCCTCGGAGACCCGTGTTTACTTTTTACGCCCCTTTCCCTGCGAACGCGCACCCCCCAGGGCTAGGGCTTCTCTTGCCCGCAACCCGATCCCAATCATCTGGCTGGCCCTCTGGGTGCGCTTCTTAGCCCCCCGGCCCTTGCTCCAAAGTGCTCCGAGCATAGCGGATGAAGGTCGCTGCGAGAATACTCTCTAATACTCAATACAGAATTGTGGCGAGACACTGCGAAGAGAGATAGGAAGACGAGAGGTAGACGCCCCCGAGGGAAGGGTGGGTGACGGCTATTACCACACTCCTGTCCTTAAAATCCCGCTGTGTGGTGGCGGCGTGCCGTCCTCCCATCCCTCCCTTGCTTGCCTTGGTTCTCTGTTTTCTTTCTTTCTTTATTCTTCGTAGTTCGTTCACACTTCACTGGCGCGCACACGAGACACGACACGACCCCCAAGGGCGTGTGGACCGGCGCACGCTGCACAGAATCAGAATTCTCGGAACCGCGTCACTCTACCCATCACCACCATCCGACACCGTCTCCCACCCTCCGCTGCTGCTCCCGCTCCCGCTCCCGCTGCTCCGCCCCTCCCTCCCGCCCCCCTCGCTCTCCGCGACGCTGGCAGCGAGGAGCGCGGCGACGGGCGCGGCGGCTGGCGGCGGCGGCACCTCCCCTCGCGTGGCGTCGTAGTACGCTCCCGCACGTGCCTCCACCGCCGCCTCGCCCCCGGCCTCGAATGCGAAGGCGAGGGGTAGCGACGGCGCCGCCGGGTCGGCGAGGCCGTGCGCGTGCGCCTCGAGATGCAGGTGCGGCGTCGGGCAAAAGCCGGCGTCTCCACTCTCGCATAGCCGCTGCCCGCGGCGCACAGGGTCGCCGGCGCGGACAACGGCCGAGCCGGCGCGGATGTGCACGTACTCGAGAGTGGTGGTGCCGTCCGGGAGGAGCTGCACGACCGAGTTGAAGGCGAAGAAGAGGGACGTGTCCGCGCCGCCTCCCGCGGCACAGCCGTCCCGCACCTCTGCAATGGTGCCGTCGGACGCAGCGAGCACTGGCGTGCCCACCGGCGCGTCAAAGTCGCATGCGTGCCACGTCGACGGGTGCGCAAAGTGGGTGAGCGCGCCGCCCGCGGCCTGCGAGCAACGGAAGGGCAGCCCGGCGCCGGCGGAGAGAGGGAACGAGAGCACCAGCGGGTCACGAGGCGCCGGCAGCGGCGGAGGCTGCAGCGGCACGATGTCGGAGACAACGTCCACGTCGTGGATCGACGCGAGTCCGAGGATGACGCAGGCGTCGACCACCTCCTTAGGACTGAGATGGATCACCATCGTCGTCGAAAACTGTGGGCGTCCCTGCTCGTCGCGCCAGCGAGAGCGCGCCAGCACGCCGCCGGCGCCGCGGCACGCATGCCTGCGCACCGACACAAAGACTGCGCGCCCCTCGCAAGTCGGGTTGAGGACGGTCAGAACGTGGATATTCGGCTCGACCGACAGATCCGGGACCGCCTCTCCCTTTTGCAGCCCGAGGGCACGGCGGGAGAAGGCTCGCCGCCCGAGCAGCCAGGCCGCGCCGGCGTCGCCGACGTGGACGCCGGGCCAGGCTGACATGGCGAGCAGGTCCAGCGATAAGTCGGATGCCAATGCCAGGCAGCCTCCTGGGACTCGCTGTCGTCTTTGTCGCCCTGGGTTCCGGCTCCTACCCGGATAGGGGGTCTCGAAAAAACGCCCTACCTACCTACCTACCTATCCCCAGGCCGCGCAGCGAAGCGAAAAACGATGAAAATAGGGGGTGCCTACCTATTGCAGGGCCCTTTTGGGCCAAACAAGACCAACCTACCTACCTATCTGGAAGGGGCCAGCAAGCAGTGCCGACAGACAGACCCCCTATCCGGGTAGGAGCCGGAACCCTGGGAGAGCTCTTTTAGAGATCAGACCTTTCGATGGTTCATGCTTTCTGGATCCCTATGTCGTACTTTTAGCTTAACTGGGAGAAAAGGGAAAGCCAGGCGCGATTTCTGGGGGGCCCTACCACTCAGCGCAGTCGGAGAAGCCGGTGAACGAATCTTCGGAGAGGATGGGGCAGTCATCACTGCCGCGCTCACTGGGTTCGAGAGATTGTGCGAGAGATTGTGGGAGAGAGCTTGCGTCGGAGTCGTTCCTCCGCTCCCACCTGTCGAGTGCAAGCTTCCAGTTCCTTGGAGTCGAGGTACCAGACGCCGTCAACCTGCCCTGCGCCCTGAGCAAAGTCGAGGGCCATTTCCCTCTCGGCCCGAGCCTGGGCGGCAGCGGCCTGGCGCGTTGCATTCTTCTTTGCGTTTGACGGCTTCTTCTTACCGCCTCCATGGGTGCCCGCTCCATTGCCGCTCAAGTGCCCACGCGGGGCAGCAAGGGGCGCTAACTTGCTTGTCCGGAAACCTGCCTCCGAAGAGGCATCTGCGATTAAGTCAGCATGCACGCTCAGGGATGATGTCGTCGAGTGCACTCGTAGGGCACTCACTCGGGTGATCCCGCTTTGGTGGCTGAAGGACCCGATGGTCCTGTCACATTCGCGTTCCGAGTCGTGGGGGTAGAAGAATTCGAGTAGAAATCGAGTCAGCACTTCCTTGTAGTACAGCGGACCGCCAGGCTCGCTGGCAGCATCCGCAGGGAGGCAGCATATGAGGCACCAGTTTTCTGGAGAGCTCAACAGCTGCAGCCGCGATGGCAGAGTCGGCCGCGGTTCGAGCGAGCAGCTTTTGGCTGCGGCCTGCGGGATCGAATCGCGGAAGGCTCATGCCCTCGCGGAGCGACGCGGGTCGCGCGGCGCGCGCGTGTGCGAAATGCGACAAAAGACGAAAGACGACAGGCGCCTGAGCGCTGTACGCCTGAACTTTTGTCGCCGCAATCGCCACCGTCGCTATCTTGACGAGCAGCGCGAGCGCGCTCGTCGGCGGCCAGCCGTCGCGGGCCGGGCCGAGCCCGGCCTCGACCGGCCGCGCCGCCGCAGCAGGCCGGGAGGCCCGAATGGCGGCCGACCAGCTGATAAGGACTCTGGTCTTTCCGAAGGAGAAAAAAGAAAGGCACGAGCGCAACTCCGGCACGTTGATTTGGTCGAAGAGAGATAGGAAGTGGTAGACGCCCGAGGGTGGGCGACGGCTAGCACCACACTCCTCTCCTTAAAATCACTGTGTGGTGGCGGCGTGCCGTCCTCCCATCCCTCCCTTCGGTTACTGTTTTCTTTCTTTCTTTCTTTGATTGTCAAAATGCGTGTCATGAGTCACCTTCGAGCTACCGCCGCGTGACCCCTGGGCGACCCCTGCGCCACCCAAAGGCCCACTCCGACGGCGGCGCCGAGCGTTCCGTTCTCCAAATGGCGCGGATTGTCGCTGTTTTTCTCGCTCTCGGGCTCGTTGAGGGCAACGATTGGCCCAACATCGCGGGCTACACCCCCGGCTCGGACGTGACCAAGCACGCCAACCTCGACCTCGACCAGCGGGCGCGGGCCTCGATTTCACCACACCACGCACCTGCCACGGCCTGTATATGTCAGCGTCACCGAGCCCGAGCCTCCTCCCCCTCCTCGCACCAGGCGCTGGTGCAGGCGCTCAAGGGCGGAACTCCGAACTGGGAACTGGCGAACCACTCCTACGCCTTCGGCAATTTTTCGCTGTCGGGCAAGGCCCCCAACGGGCTCCGCACCATGAAGGGCTTCTCCACCGGCGCCGAGGGCAAGATGTACAACGGCAACAACTGCGCCGGCTGCCCGTACAAGACCTTCTCGGTCTTCTACGACTACTACGGCGACTTTGACTATGCGGACAAGTGGGTGAGCGCCGCCCTCGACGGCACCAACATGACCTTCAGCAGCGGGCGGCACGGCCCGAACGACTTCGCCACGCTCGGCGACGCCGCGCGGATCGAGGCGGTCAAGAAGGGGACGGCGTACATGAACGTGTGGATGTACGTGATCCGCGAGTTTGAGGACGCGATCGACGACTGCGAGACCTGCGTGAACGGTCTGAACTGCAACGAGTTCTCGGACTCGGACAGCCCTCAGTACAATGCGGTGCACGCGTGGGACGAGGGCGTCGCCTTCTACGCCGGCTCGCTCGAGGGCCCGAACGTGGGCGGCAGCTCGGCCGGCGAGATGGTTTACCGGCTCGCGGAGAAGCGGTGCGCCAACTTTGGCACCTGCGAGTCGGGGAGCACGGGGCTGTCGAACGTCAACAAAGAGTTGCTCGAGGACTTCATCGTGGGCGAAGCGCTCCTCATGAAGGGCCTCTGCCACGCCGTGCGCCCCATCGTCGACAGGATCATCAAGCAGATGACGGTGCCGCTCGTGCAGGGCTCGCTCCGCTACGCGTACAAGGTCGGCATGGCGCCGGAAGCCACCGATCGGTCGCAGAAGAACGCGGCGGAGGGCGCCGTCTTCACGGCGGCCGTGCTGCCCCTCGTCCACGAGTGCAACGTCGCCGCCGCCAAGACCATCAGCGACGAGATGAAGTTCGGCCTGTACGACCAGGGCGTCTTCCCCGACTTTGCGGCGGTCAAGGCCGCCTTCGAGAGCACCTACGACTGCCTCGGCATCACGTGCGCCGACGTGGGCGGCCTCTCGGATACCGGCGTGGCGACGGCCTGCCAGGATGCCGTTCCCGACGGAGACGACGACGACGACGGCGGCAACACCGGCGCCATCATCGGGGCTGTCATCGGCGGGGTCGCACTTGGCGTGCTCATTGGCGCCGTCATCTTCCTTCGCTGCCGCAAGGCCAGGCTCGCCAGTCCGGTCCCGGTCGACATGATGGCGCCGAAGGAGGGCAGCTCCGAGCTGGGCTGCGAGCAAGCCTGAGCGTGCCGTCTGCGGCGACGGAACCGCCGCGCTGCGCGGCTGCATGTCTGGAGCCTCGGCCTCTTTCTGTTTGGACTGTGTTCTCCCGCCTTGGTTGTGTTGAATAGCACGCGTCTGGCCGAAGGCTCATCCAGCCATATCTCGTGGTGTGTGCACTGCACAGTGTGGTTTCTTTATCTACATCGATGTAGGTCACGAGAGGCCCCGCCGTGCAGGGCGCTACGGGCTCCGAGTCTGGTGTCCTCTTGAGGAGATGTTAGTTAGATGGATGTTGTAGAGCCGTAAAGCGTAATGGCTAAAGCAGTAGTGCGTAGAGCATCTGCGGCATGAGATACTTTCTCGTTTAAACCTGAGACTAGAGTTCATTTACTCTGATTGCCACGCGGTAGCACTAAAAAAATCTCATCAGGCAGACACAACGTGTACGTAAATGGTAAAGCACCCCCCTCACCTACGCCTCGTTGCAGTCGCCCCCACGACCAGCTCCGCAAGGCCCGAGGCGAGGGTGTGGCAGTACTCGACGCTGGCCAGGGGCACGCGTACCGCGTTCCCGCCCTCGCCCCGCGGCTCACCAGCGCGCAATTCTGGGGAGCAAAGCACCACGGCCGGCCCCGCCGCGTCGAAGCTGAGCTCGGTCAGATCGCGCAGCGCCACCTGCCACTCCAGGCGGAGCCCGGTGACCGCCTGCGCCGCCTGGCCGCCGCCGCCGCCAGCGTGCGGCAGGTGGACGAGCATCAGCCTCTCCACAGAGACGAGCAGCAGCGCCTCGGCCGGCCCACGCGGCGCGCACAGCGCGCAGCAGACGAGCGGCTCGGCTGCGTACCGGCCGCCCTCGACGGCCTGCGCTGCGCCCCAGCCGGCGGCGTCGACGGCGTCGTAGCGCCGGATGGCCGCCGCCGGCCCGTAGAGCATGCGCGGCAGCCGGAGCCGCTCGCAGGCGCCCCCTGCGCCCTCTGGCCGGCCCGTGTTCTTTATTCCCTCGGACACCTTGGCGCCGAGCTCGAGCATGCCCGCCGTCGGCTTGAGCGCCACGCCGGCGAGCCCTTTGCCGAGGCCGCGCGCAAAACCCGACACGCCGCCGCCGTCGCGTGCGCCGCGCATCGGCGCCGCGACGATGCCGGTCAGGCCGTGAAAGAGACCACGGGACAGCCCGACACCGCCCTGCGCTATGCCCTGGGCGATGTTGCGCGCGGGAGCGACCGGCGCATAATCGCCGCCGCCGTTGAGCGTGCCCGATCTCGCGACGTGGAGCACGATCCGGTGGAGCTGGCGCAGCGTCTCGGCCTTGTAGTGCGAGCCGAGCTGCCGCTGCAGGCGCGCGCGCTCCAGAAAGATGTGGCGCCGCTCAAAGGGGCGCAGCCGGAGCGGCAGCCCGTCAAAGTTGGGCAGCGAAAGAGGCAGCCGCACCCCGCTCCGCGCCTGCCGCGCCACAACGGATGGCAGCCGCCGGTGCGAGACGCTCAGCCGCGCCTCGGCCATCGACAGCTCATCAACGTACCACGGCCGCTTGCGTGCCGTCGCAGGAGGAGGCAGCGCGACAGCGCCGAGCGCCGGCTCCGCCGCCGCGCCCTCGCCGAGGCCAGCCTCGCCCGCCGCCGCCGCAACCGCCGCGCTCAGCCGCGCGCCAAACCCGTGCACTGCGCCGAGAAACGCCTCCTCAATCTGCAGCTGCGTGTCGCTCAGCGAGATTGTGAGCTCGCGGATCCGCTTCTCCGTCCGCCGGCGCGAGACGTTGAGCTGCAGCCAGCCCGGCGCCGCCTCGGCGGCCGCCTCGCCGAGCAAGACGGTCGTCAGCCCGGCGCGCGGCAGCTGGTTGTCGAGCTGCAGCCGCGTCACCAGCAGCTGCCACTCGAGCTCAGTCGCCGACTGCATCGCCGAGATCACGATGGGAGCCGCGCGCGCATACGCCAGCTCGGAGCGGCGGCCGCGGACGTCGACCAGCGAGAGGCCGGCGGAGGCGATGAGGAAAGAGAGGGAGAGCGAGAGCTCGGCAGAGCGCGCCGCGTCAGTCGGCAGCCGCGGCGAGATCCGGAGGGCGCGGTGCGACTCGCCGAGAGACGTGACCGTCCAGAAGCGGGGCGGCGCGCCGTGTGCCACCGGCTCGCCGAGTGCGTCCACCGCAATCTCATACTGCTCGAGCGCTCCAGCATCGCCGAGCGGCGAGAGCAGCAGCACGCGCTCGCCGAGCGGCTCGTCCCACGCGTACGGCAAAGTGCCGCGCGCCGGCGCGAGGTGCTGCCGCTCACACCCCTTCTGCCGGACGGCGAGGGGGGCGCCGCACTCGTTGTGCAGCACGTAAGGCGGCACCCCCGCCGCGTCGAGGCAGACGAGCAGCCCGGCGTCGCTTTCCTCGACGAGCACGTCCACCAGCAGGCCGGGCCGGCCGGGCACGCCCACCACCAAGTCGTCTCGCGAGGGCTCGAGGGCGAATGCGCCGCTCCACGCGGCGCCGACCCCGCCGGTCGCGCCCGCCGTCGGCAGCGGGGGTGTGCCGCCGTCCGTGGCGACGTGTGCGAGGCGGAGCATGCGCTCGGCCGACGGCGTGCCACGCCAGTGGAGCGGCTGCGGCTCCAGCTGGCCCGCCGGCAGAACGAAGGGCGGGACAGCGGGCGGCAGCAGGCTGGGCCTCGCCGACGGGGAGAGCGCGATCGAGATGCCCGTCCGGTTCACGAGCCGGTAGCGTGGCCGCAGCACGAGCAGCCGGCTGCGCGCCGCGTCGTTGGGCGGCGCCAGCTGCTCGGCGGCGAGCTCGTATGGGCCGAGGGCCACGCAGCTTGAGCTCCCCGTCTCGCACTGGATCGCCTTGCTCCAGACGCGCTCGCCCGGCCCGACGGCGGCTGCGGCGGGGCCTGCCAGCGCTCGAGGGAGTCCGAGAGAGATGCGGTGCGCAGGCAGCAGAAGGGGGGTTGCGTCGCCGCCAGCTGCGGCGCTGCCTGCCGCCGCGTGTGCTCCATCGCTGCCCCCCTCCTCCCCATCCGCCTCGCTCTCCTCGTCCTCGCTCTCCTCGCCCTCGCTCTCCTCGCTCTCCGCGAGCCCTGCTGTGTCCTCGCGGTGGGCAGCCACACCCGCCTCCTCGGCCCCCTGGCCGGAAGCATCCGCACCCGACAGGGGTAGTGGAGGCGGCGGAGGCGGCGGCTGGGCTGGCAAGGGCGGTGGCGGCGGCGGAGCAGCGTGTGGCGGCGGCGGTGGCGGCGGCGGCGGCGGCGGCGGCGGCGGCGGCGGCGGCGGTTGGTGGTCGGCACCGCCCCTTCTAGAGCGCGCGAAGCTCTTCGTCCGAGCCGAGAGGCTCGACGCACGGCTCAGCAGCTTGCCGCGGGCAGAGGACGGCGGCGCGGCGGCCGCGTGCTGCGAGGCAGCGGATCGCGCCGCGGCCGTGGCTGATGCCGTGGTGGAGAGCCTCGAGGTGGTCGCGGCACGGCCGAGGGCCGGGCCAAGCCTCCTCGCGTTGTCCATCGCGGTGGCTGTCGAAGCTAAGCCCGCCGCGGGAGCGCTCTGCTCCGCCTCCACGCAAGCGAGGCCATCGCTCGGGCTCTCACCAAACGAAGTGCGGCCCGTGCGCGGATTGCGAGCCTTGGCCATGCCGCGAGGCCGCCGCACGCGGTAGCTGAGCGGCAGTCCCGTCTCGTTGACGAGCCACAGCGGCGCCGAGAGGCGCAGGCAGAGCACGGTCCGCTCGGAGCCGGCGCCTTGCCGCTCGATGTGGATCGCGGCGGGCCGGCCGTGAGGGTCGTCGAGCGAGCAGCTCGACGCCACGAGAGGCTTCCAGCCGGAAGCGGCGCCGGCGTGGTCTGTGGCGTACTCGGCGACGACGGGGCCCCACCGCCGCCCCATCCGCAGCCGCAATTGCAGCAGCTCCCCGCGCGGAAGGAAGGACGCAGCCGAGGAGCCCCCGGCGGGCAGAGTGCCCGCCGCGGTGGCGGGCACGAGGACGGCAGGGCTGACGAGGACGTACTGCACGGGGTACGGCAGCGCGCTCTCAAGGGCGAGTGCGGGCTGCAGCACCACCACCGTGCGGAGCGGCGGCTGAGCCGACAAGCTGTGCGCGCCGGCGAGGGCGAGCGCTGGCCGACTCGCCACCCGCACCGCCACCTCGTAGGAACCGGCACCGTCTCGGCGCGCCGCCGCCATCCGATGGACCACCGAGCTGGCAGCCTCGGCCTCGTGGCTGGCAGCATCGTCCGCCTCGCTGGTGCCAGCCTCCTCGAGGGCAGACTCGGCGTCGTCCTCGCCGCCCACCAGCCGTCGAAGCTCTTGCAGCGCCGCCTCGGGCAGCAAGCCCGCGAGCGCCTCCCCAAACTCACCTGTGGCACACAAGGGGAGGGGGGGGGGGGGGTTAGTCGTCTCTCCAACGGCGACGTCCCCGGCGTGTGGCAAGCACCGAGCGGACAGTTGGCGCGCAGAAGCCACAGAGCGCCGCCGGCGGTCTCCACCACCAACGGCACGCCGGACTGCTGCGCGGTCACCGGACCAGAGGCAGCGGCGAGGTGCACGCCTCGCACGTCGGCCCAGTAAGCGCGCAGCGCCGGCTGGCTGCTTGCTGCCGGTTCAAAGGCAAGCCGCACGTCAGTGAGGTGGAGTGTGCCTCTGGCGGCGCCGCCCGAGGCGCCGTCCACCTCGAGGCTGGCGGCACAGCTGTGCAGCACCGCCTCGCCAGGCTGGAGGCCGACCCGAGCTGTGAGCCGCGCGCTCGGCGGCGGGTACGCTGTGGACGCCAGCTGCGGGTGGGAGTGCGCCAGGTGTCGCAGCAGACCGTGTAGCGCGCGGTCGCGCGAGGCGAAGCCGCAAAGCAGCAGGACGCGAGGGGCGGCCGCCGTGGCGCGTGGCGCGGAGCCGCCCGGCGGGCCAGCGCTGTGGCAAATCGCTATGGCCGGCCTGCGGGAGAGGGGCGTCTGCGCCTTTTGAATTGCGGTCAGCTTGCCGAGCGGAATCAGCTCTCGCATGTCGCGCCCTCCGCGCGAGGCAAAGGCCAGGGCGGTGGTCGTCAGGTGGAGCGTGCCGTGCAGCCGCCGGAGGCCGTTTGGGTTGTTCGGGTCGTTGGCCGGTAGCGCGCACCGCCAGCTCTCGATGAGCGCCTCGGAGGCCGCGAGATGCGGAAACTGAAGCAGGAGCCGCCCGAGCGTTCGCGCCGCCTCCCCTTCCCGCGAGCACGAGGCGAGCCAGAAGGACGCTGTCTCGGAGGGCCACTCGTACGCACTCCCGTCGGGATCGCTCTCGCCCGCGCCCTCACCCGAGCGAGCACGCCCCTCGCTCGAATGGGCCGGCCGCACCCGCACGCGCGCCGACATCAGATGCGGCGGGACCGGGATCGACCCGCCGGGAGACACCACGCCGAGAGACACGTGCGTGTCCGCCGCCGCGTCAAGCGAGTCGCCTCCGATTGCAGCGGCTAGTGCTGTTGCTGATTCGGCAGCTGGTTCTGGCAGCGGCGGCGGCGGCGGCGGCGGCGGAAGCGTGAGGATCTCGACAGCGAGCGGCTCCGGCGAAGAATTTGAGAGCTCGGTGTGCGAACGGACTTGGAGGCTGAAGCCAACGGCGCCGTCTGTAGCGAGGAGCAGTGGCCGGCTCACGCAATACACGTACAGCGGCGAATGGCGCGCGCCGTCGGGCGGCGGCACGGCACAGAGGGCCCAGGAGCCCGAGCGGGCGAGCGGCAAGGGCGGCAGTCGGTGCCAGGACCCGGCCGCGCCTTGCACCTCGAGGCTCAAGTGCAGGCGCTGGAGCGGCCGCGCGTCGCGGGCTGACGCAGGACTCGAAGGAAGCTCGAGCTCGGTACTGCCCGCAGATGGCAGCTCCGCCCCGGACTGCTCCACGGGGGTTGATACCCCCTTGCCCTTCCCCTGCCTCTCTTGCAACCCATAGCGAAGCCGTGCGCCGCAAGCGTTTTGTAGCCGCAATAGTACTGGTGGCGCGGCGAGGCGGCTGGCGGCGGCAGCCGAGGGCGCGGCGAGCGTGCGCAGCAATGCGACGCGCCCGTCGAGCAGCGAGGTGAGCATCGTGTCCGAGAGGCTCGCCTCGAGTGCCGACCCGTCCGCGTGGGCAGACCACTTGCCCGGAACAAAGACGGAGCCGCCTCGCTGCGCTCGCTGCTGCCGAGCCGTGAGCGCGACATCCCACGGCTCGAGCAGCGGCTCAAACGCGGCCGCGCTGGCGCTGTAGACGGAAACCTCGAGGCGCGCGTTGACTTGCACCTCCGCCGCCACCGAGCCAGAGGCGTGCCGCGCCGCGTGGAGCAGCGGGGCGCCCGCCGCCGCGCCCTCGAGCCGTGCGGCACACAAGGGCTGGTCGCGGCCGCGCGCAGAGTAGAGTTGTGCCTGCACGTGGCGCAGCAGCCGCACCTCCAGCGAGAGGGAGTTCCTGCTCGCGAGAGGCGCGAGCTGACGGTGTGGCAGGGATGCGGGCTCGGCTCCGGCTCCGGTGCCCGTCGGGGCCGCAGGCGTGTCGGCCAAGCTCGGGGCGAATTCCTCGCTCAGATCCCGAAGCAGGCGGAGCTGCAGCGCGTCAATCTCCAGTTCGAGTGGCGACGACACCTGAACCTGCACCGCCGCTTGCACCCCGTCCGCCGCGGCCAACGATGAAGGTGCGGTGGCGGCGTGTGCCTCTGCCGCCACCGAAGGGGACGGAGCCGGCCTCGTGCTAGCCTGGACGCTCACCTCGAACGGTGAGATGAGCGGCAGCTCCTCCTCGAGTCCTCCGCGCGCAGCAAATGTGGTCGTCGCGCTGTGCGACAGATCGAGTGTGAGCTGGACCTGTGAGCCCTCGGACCCCTCGGAGAGTGGCATGGCCAGGTAGGTCGCAGCCGCCCTCAAGCGGATGCGCGCCCCTCGCCTCTCGCCTTGAGCCTCCGCGGGGTCAAACCTGACACTGCTCGGCGGCAATGACGCGGGAAGCAGCCACACCTGCACCACGGCCGGCTCGAGCTGAATTTGCAACGCTGTCGAAGCAGGAGCGGGCCCCTGAAGCTCCTGTGAGGAGAGGCGCGGCGGCGGCTGCGGCGGCTGCGGCGGCTGCGAATATGACTGGAAAGCTGCCGCTATGCTCGAGAGCTGGGCGACTGCCTCCGGCGAGAGGGTTGCATCGAGAGGCGCGATGCGAATCGCAACCAGCGGAATCGCACTCGCGTCGGATGGGGCGGTCCGTTCGACGACGAGCAACTCGTTCCCTTTGACCGTGGGCGACGTCTCTGTGCCCGCTGAGGTGGTGGTGGCGATGAGCGGTGGGCTGTCGCTCTCTCCTGCCCACAATTTAGCGTCTCCCACTGACGCGCGCAGGCAAGCGAGATCGCGCTCTGCGCCGCCGCAGCTCATCCCGAGGTGGTCCAGGCGGAGCGTGGAGGCGTCCAGATCGCCACCGCAGGAGACACGAACGACAACCGCGCTGACATGTGCTGCAACAGCAAAGGCGGGTGGGCCCGGCTCCAGCTTTGGCCGAAGAACTTCGAGACGCGAAGCGTCGTCAGCGCCCGCGCAGAGGGCAAGCAAACTGTGCGGCTCAAGTGAGAGGGTCGCTGGGTGGTTGGAAAGCAGGCCCGCTCGCAGCACCTTGCGCCCCACGGCCACGGCAAGTTCGAGTCGCGGCAGCTCGAAGAGAGGTCTCGCCTGCAAAGCATCGACGGCCGCGAGCGACTCGCGTTCCTTCTCCGAGGGCGACTCTGCCGCGCTCAAACCCTGTGCTGCGCGCGGGCTCTCCCATGCTGCAATCCCAAACGCGTCAGCAGCTGCTGCCACGTCGTCTGGCGGCTCCAGAGCGGGGAGGAGGGTCGCAGCAACCGTTGAAGCGCCCAGCAAAAGCTCCACCGCGCCGTCGGGCTCTTTCGACGCGTGAGCCTCGCTCGCCGGAAGGAGGCGGATGGCGGTGGCTTCAAGGGAGAGACGCAAAGCAGCGCGCACAGCCCGCTCTGCTGGAAGCGGGAGTGGCGGCGGCGGCGGCGGCGGTGGCGGGAGCACGCCCATGGCGCGGAGCTCGACCATGAAATCGAGGCCCGCGGCATGCAAACGCTCGATTCCGTCGACGGTGCCACCTGGTGGCCGCATCACCATCGGCTGCGTGGTAAGCTGGAGCTGGCTGGGACCGCGCCAGGTAATCGCAAACGCCGGCTCGCCTGCCCGACTCGCCGTGCGCATGAGAGACCGCTCCAGCCTCTGCGCGCCATCCGCCGTAGCGACTGCTTGCACCTCCAGCATCCCGATAGAGACGTGCAGCCCGGCAGCCACATCGCCTTCTGCAACGGTGGGCGGGTGTGTGACGCACAGCGAAGTGAGGCGAAGCTCGATGAGATCTGCCGCATCGTCGCTCAGCGCGAGGGAGACCGGCCCGCCCTCCACGCGGGCTCCGGCCAGGCTAGCCCCGCAAAGCGCGTCGAGCACGGCTGGCGGAGGAGATGCCACGGGCGGGGCGAGGGCCACCTCGTCGGCCTCGGCAGCGGCCGCCGCCGCTAGCGCTGCCCCCAGCTCCCGCGACAGCGCATCCATGTCCGAGTGGAGAGTCCACAGCGTGGGAAGCAGCGAACGGCCCACTGGTAGACACACCGACACGGCGCCAAACACCAGCCGCGGGGGCGACGCGAGGGCGAGACGTAGCAACGATGGTGCGCCGCCCTCCACCGTGGGAGCTGGCGCGACGCTCACGCGCACCGTCGCCTCGGCTGCCCGCGCGGCTTCCTGCGCTGCTGCGAGCATCGTCTCGCCGCCATACTCCTGTTGCTGCGCCGGCTCGAGCGCCACCAAGGCGCCGGCTCCGACGAGCTGCGGGGCGGTTACGGCCACGCGCACAAGAGAGACTCGCGCTTCGATAGCTGCGCCCACGCGCGGCCCCGCCTTGGCGCCAACGCCGCCAATCTGCGGCTCGAGTGGCGCACCGCTCACCGCGAGGCTGAGCGGCCCCGCCTCGAGCTGCAGCAACTGCTGCGCGCTCGACTCGAGGACCAACCTCGCGCCATCTAACCGCGCCTCAAACTCGAGCCGTGCGGCCGCGGCGGTGAGCGCTGGGAGCAACCGCCTGGGCGGAGGCGCGGGTCCAGCGAGCGCCGCCGCCTCCATGCTGCGAAGCGCCTCGCCCTGATGGCTCTGTTGCCGCAAGGCGTGGCGCAAAGCCTTGCGACCCGTCCTGCGGTCGGCGGCGGCGAGGTTGACCGCGATGGTGGCGGCGGCGATCGCCTCGGGCGTGACGCACAGCTCGGCGTGCGAGAGCGAGGCGCGCGCACGGAGGCGATCCCCGGGGGCGGCGGCGAGGCTGGCGTCGAGGCCGAGCGTCAGGTCGAGCGGCGCGAGAAGGAGGCAGCGGCTGCTCGTCCCCACCTGACCGGCCAGCGGCAGCACCGAAAGCGGCGCCCTCCATGCACTCAGCCGCAGGAGCTCCGCCTGCGCCCGCCCCACCTCGAGGTCAAAGCAGGCCAAGCTCCCGCACGCGCGGCTCACCGCCACCCCCGGCCCTCGCGCCGCCTCGTCGCCCCCGGCCGCAGGAGCGGCACGCCCTAGCCGTGCGCACGTCACCAGCCGCTCCGCTCGCAAGCAGACTGCGCGCGAGCCGGCCGAAGCGGGCTCGAGCAGCAGCAGCCACACCGGCGGGGTCAGCCGCGCGCTGAGCTCCACACTGAGGCCCGATTCGGGACGCATCGAGCCCACCGCACGGCGCAAGACCCGTGCAGCGTCGTCGCCGCGCGAGCTCGCACCGCGGCCGCCGCGGCCGCGGGCGGCGCTGCTCGCCCCAACCGCCTCCTCCCCCCTCCCTGGCAGCTCGAGCGGGCCGCCGCCCACGTGCGAGGCCGTCGCGAGGCCGGCGGCGACGAGCGCACCGACGCGGCTGGCGGTGGCGTGGTTGGCGAGGAGCTGCAGCTGCTCCGAGTTGTGTGCCGAGACGCGCAAATGCGACGCCCCGTCATCGCCGCCGTCGGGAGGCTCCCACTGCCAGCTCGCGCTCAGCTGCCAGCGCGAGCCGCGCCGCGCGTCGTCCGACCGCTCGACGAGCAACGGGAGCCACTCGCGCACGCCCGCCGCCACGAAAGCGGCGCGCGTGTCCACCTCGAGCGGCGGCATGAGTGGCCGGCTCTCCTCGGCCGGAACGTGCATGAGCGAGGATGCAAGGGGCACGCCGCCGCCGCCGCCGCCCGCCGCGCGGCCGACGAGCTCGACCTCGAGCGTCTTGAAGAAAGCGTCGGCCGAGTAGGCTGCGCTCGCGACGCCAAAGTTCAGCCCGCACGAGGTCAGGGTCGCCTGCAGCGCCGCCGGACCCGCCTGCGTGCTGCCACCGGCGGCGTCGGGGTCAGCGTCCGCGGCGAGCGCCTCTGACGGCGCGTGCAGCACGAGCACGAGCTCGGAGATCAGGAGGCGGCCGTGCAAAGAGAGCCGCTCCGACAGCCTCTGCGGCTCCTCGTCGCCCTCCTCGAGTAGCTCGGCCAGCGCACGCCTTTGCTCATCGCTCAGCACATCGTCCCGGCCGCCTCGTGCCGCCCCGGCGGCCTGGGCGGGCGGAGCGGAACTGCTCTTCCAACCGCTCCACCAGCCGCCGCCCCCGCCGCCACTACCACCGCCACCGCTGCCGCTACCGCTGCCACCGCTGCCGCTACCACCGCCACCGCTGCCGCTACCGCTGCCACCGCTGCCGCTGCTGCCGCCGCCCGCAGCGGCGCCGACAGCCGCGCCGTCGCTGCCGCCGTGGTTGCCCTTGCCGCCGCCCTCTCCGCCGCTGCCCGCCGCGCCAGCGACCTCTGCGAGCTGGTCGAAGAGGTGCAGCTCGCGCGCGGATAGCGCAGAGCGCAGCTGCGAGAAGGAAACCTCCTCGGCGTCGCTCAGCCCGCGCCCGGCCGCGAGCTGCTTGGCGCGCAAAGCGACGTATGCGCGCCGCTGCCTTGCCCGCGCCGCGATCTGCGCCCACGTGAAGGGCTCGTCGCGCGACCGGATCGCCCAGCGGACGGCGTCGGTCGCGTACCGCCACCAGGCGCGAGGGTGCGACGATGGGCGGCAGCCGAGCCGCGGCCGGAAGCGCCGATGCGCCTCGAGCCGCTCGAAGGCGCCGAGGTAGGCGGCGCAAGCGGCGAGGTGCGCCACGTCCGCCAGCTGCAGTCGCAGCGTGACGCGGCCGGCCTCGAGGCTCGCGGTGTGGCGGGGGACGGCCGCTCCGCCCGCTCGCTGGCCCTCCCTCCGGCCCTCCCTCTCGCCCTCCCTCGCAAGCGGCACGCCTCCGAGCGGGGCGGTCGACACCTCGAGCGCGAAGGAGAGCGGGTCGAGGAGGCAGGCGTACGCGTTGAGCCGCATCGCCGCCGGAGCGTCGACGGCGAGGCCTATAGCGAGGGTGCGAGATGCTCCGCCGCACGCCCTCCTTCTTTTGCCGCCCGAGCGTCGGCCGCGGGGCGGCCGGACGACTCGAGCCGGGAGCGAAGCTCGGCGGCGGTGAGGCGGCCGCGAGAGGGACTGGGCGGCAGCGCCGCCGCAGGCAGCACGTAGGCGCACAGGGCGCACACCAGCGCCTCGCGCTGTCGAAACGGCTCCTCGTCGGCCGACTGCTTGACCGCAGCTTGCGGCTCGTTGGCCTGCGCCGCGGGACAGACTCGACTGAGCGCGGCGCGAGGCGTGGCGCGAGGAAGGGTGGGCGGCAGGCAGAGACACCGAGTCGACGTGCGCCGGATGGAACCAGAGCGAGTCCATCGCGACCTCGACGCCGAAGGGGACGGAGGAGTGCGAGTAGTCCTCGAGGCGGACCACCGCCGACGTCACGACCACCTGCAGGTTGTGCAGTACCCGCTCCATCAGCCGGTCGACCCAGCCGCTCTTGTCGGCCCCGCCCGCCTCCGGCGAAGGAGCGATCGTGCCCGCCAGCGCCTGCAGCTCCCGCTCCTTGCGCGCAGCCAAGCGGCTCGCCTCGAGCGGCTCGTCCCACTCATCCTCACACACGGGCGCGACCAGGAGCGAGAGGCGGTGCACGCGGATCACGACGCTCTCGGTGCGCAGCTTGCTCCACGGCACTGAAATCTCCAGCTCTCCCACCTCTCCTCCTCGCACCGTCACAGGCAGCCCGAGGCTGTCGAACACGTCCGGCCGCAGCTCGACGCCGCGAATAACCATCGTGCCGCCGCTAAGGTCTAGCTTGCGCTCATTCTTCTTCACGTAGGGACCGATCAGCCGCTCGAGCAGCGCCTCGGCGACCCAGGAGACGACCATTCTTTCAATTCAATCGGTCGGGTGGTGAGTCGGCTCTTCGTTTATGCATGCATTGCCCCGGTTGGCAGGATTCAAGATTTGCGGCGCACAGGTGACCCTGATGATGCTGATCTGTGATCTGTGATCTGTAAGGGTCCGCCCGCAGGCGCATTTTGTATACCGAGGCGGTGCCCGGTGCCGAACCTGTCGGACCTTAAGACAGCATTGTAGATCCCTGGGCGAGGGTGGTGGCGTCCCCGTCGGGAGGGGCTGTCTGGGGGGCGCCCTCCCACCGTCACCTCACCAGCGTCCCGGTGAGTACGGCGATCAGAGCTCCCCCGTTCGTCAGACTTCCCCGTTGGAGGTAGGCCGCTCGTCTAGCCAATCAGCCTTAAGCGAGCGGCCTGGCCGTTGGAATGGCCGAGGTCGGTGGACTTGCGTCCTCGCATCGGTCGTGGTTACAAGCGGCGTTATGAGCAAACAAGTTACCATCCACGAAACACATTCCTCAGGAGGGGGGAGGTCTATATGACCTACCTAGTTGTCCGGCATGCGAGGCCGAGGGCAACCATGCTCGGCGGGACGGCGGGCCGGAATTCGTGGTGTTCTTTTAGTAAAACTAGCAGGCTGGCTCGCTAGTGGAAAAGGTTTACTGCAAGGTCCGTATGGCTCACCGTGTAGTCGGCCTTTCTTTCTTTCTGCCGCGTTCGAGAGCCCTGCTGCTCGATGTTTTCTTTCTTGTGTGTTGTTTCCGTCGAGCGAGAGGTGTGAGAGGGGGGAAGGGGAGAGGGAGGGAGGGAGCGAGCGAGCGAGCGAGCGAGAGAGAGAGAGAGAGTGAGAGAGAGAGAGAGAGAGAGAGAGAGAGAGAGAGAGAGAGAGAGAGAGAGAGAGAGAGAGAGAGAGAGAGAGAGAGAGAGAGAGAGAGGCGGAGGCACGCCGCACCCACATTAGAGCAGTGGATTGTTGAGCGGGTCGAAGTCGTCGCCCAATGATGGCGGCGGCGGCGGCGGCGGCGGCGGTGGCGGAGACGCCGGCGGGGAGGCCGGCGGCGGCGGTGGGGCAGCGGCGGCTGGGGGCGGCGGAGCGGCGGCCGGAGGCGGAGGGGACGCGCGCGGCGGTGGCATCGGCGGCGGCGGCGGCGGCGGCGGCGGCGGCGGCGGCGGCATCGGCGGCGGCGCGGGAGCGTCCAGCTCGATCTGCTCCGTAGTGTAGACAAAGTCCGGGTCGTTGGCGCGCGCTTCGATCGCGCGCGGGTCGTCCAGCGAGTTCATGTCGAAGAATGCCTCCTTTGGCGCTCCGCAACTCTGGCACTTGTAGTCGTCCGGGAAGAACTTGCCCTCGCGGCCGCGCGCGGGGAAGATGGTGAACGAGCACTTCTCGCACTGGAACTCGTGCAGTTCCGCCTCCTCCTGCTTGCTCGAGGCGAGGTAGCGCGAGTCGGCCATTTCGAGGAAGGCCTTACGGAAGCCGCCCTTGATGATGGCCTTGCGCACGAGCGCGAGCATCAGCACGAAGAGGCCGATGACGGAGCCCTGCGGCTTCGGCCAGATCTGCACTCCACCAAGGTTGATGTTGAGGGCCGACGGATCCTCAGTCTGCACCTTCTTGGCCGTTGCCGTCGACGCGAGGAGCTGACTGTTGCGCACGCTGACGCGCACCACCCGCTCGGCGCCCTGGTCGGCAGCCAGGAGCGTGCCGCACGACCTGCGGTGCTCCCGCACGACGAGCGCGGCGATCGTCCGCGGCCTCTGCAGCGCCAGCGGCGAGAGCCCGATGAAGGGCGCCACCAAGCATAAGGCGAGAGCCATTGCGGCCGTGGAGATCTCTCAAGTTCGGGCTCACACCGCGTACCCGGGACCCGGTACTCGAGTACCTCGCTGACATGCGCGCGCCGTCGAGCCTACGGCGGGCGCGCTGCGGCCGCACGCCAAACCAAAAGTCGTAGTGCCACGGTGTGCGGCCTAGATTCAGCACACGCACCAGAGAGTTGTGTGTGTTGTCGCACCCAGCCAGCCAGGTATGCCGCGCGGCGCGCTGCCCGCAGGGCAGCGCCTGCCCGTAAGAACACACACTTCGGACGTTCGTCCTATAAAGGCTCCGAATGAGTGCATCGTAGTTTCTTTTTGGTCCTCTACGTTGTGAATTTCCTTTGAGACCTTTCGTCACCTCCACCGATAGAGGTGTCAGGCTGTGTTATTTCAAGAACAGAAAACACGGACCAGACGGCAGACAGACAAAATAACCTCCAACTCCCTCAGTCTCTAGGACTCCCCTCTCAATGACCACCTCTATGCACATTCGAGGTGGCCTTATCTTATGGAGGGAAGTGCTAGAATCATCATCCAGGAGGGAGGGCCCCCCCCGCCCGACCCGCGGATACTCCCTCTCGCGCCGGTTCGGCACGCGGGAGATTGCCACGTGGACGGAGGGGTTATTTTGCGAGGTGGAGGCCGACCTCTCAAGCAAGCTCGAGAGGCTTCGGATACCGGGGCTATCAAGAAAGATATATTGCGCCCTTTCTCCTCAACGGCTATCCCTGCTTCGCAAACGGATTTCTTTTGCACGGACCAGACGGCTCCATCACTGGTGAGTCGGGCCGGTCGCCACACGATGCAACGCCTCGTCCCTCGCCCATCCGCGCGAGTGTCGTCGGCGTCCCAGCGCCGCCCGCCTGCTCACGCCCTCGTTGACGCCGCGCGCCTGCTCACGCCCTCCAAAGCTTTGCCGTCGACGTCTCACGCCTGCGCCGTTCCCGTGCGCAAACCCGCCTCCGACTTTCACCTCCGCCGAGGGCGTGTCATCGACGTGCTCCGCGAATCGTACCCGCGCCTCTTTCAAGAGCGCCCCGACATGTCGATTTACGCGAGGAACATCGTCTGCTTCCGGGCTGACGGCGGCGGGCCGAGGGTCCGAGGCATTGCTGCCTACACACGCATGTTCGACGCGCTGCACCTCTCTCGGCGCACCATGGTTGCCGCGGCGGAGCTGCAGCACAGGCTGCACGTGTGTGACGATGACACCATCCGCGTGCGGTGGGCCGCGAAGATCTGGCTGCGCCTGCCCCTCCCTCGCGCTTCGCCGCTACACGTCGACGGCGTGAGCGTCTACCTGCTCGACTCGAATGCGCGGGTGGTGGTCCACCGCCTCGAGTTTGTGGACGTGCTGCACGACGGTCGATCTGCAGCAGAGGGCGCTGCTCAGCCGCTCGCGGGTCCGTTGCCGCTGCCTCTCGTCTCGTGCGGCCGCGAGGGCGACTCGCGGCTACCGCTGCGAGGCGCTGGCTAGGAATCTGGGCAAGGCCAAGGGTTTGTAGGTGCTACGGTAGTCGAAACGGTAGGTCCCCGGAGGGCAGGAGAGGGGTGTGTAAAATGTTACTGCGCAGGCCTGGCCGCAAGTCGGAACACAGCTCATGTGTTTTGCGTGCAGACTGCAGTCAGAGTCCGATCGAGTGTCGTGAGTTACGAGTCGTGTTGGGTTGTTACCCGGAGAGAGGAGGGGAGGTGTATGGTTTAGAGGGGGGAAGCTAGGCGGGCTCGAGTCACCAGTAAGCCTAAACCCTCTCGACGGCTGGCCCGCTCGTCCCGTTGGTTCCGACAGCCGGCGTCCCCTCAGGCACCCCCTCTCCCTCACTCCTACACCTCGGGCTCGGTGACACAGCCCGCGGCGGCGGCGCGGCGGCGGCCGGAACCGGCGCTGCAGGCAGCGCAGCGGCGACATCGGTGACGCTAGCTCCCAGCGGCACTGCGCCGTCGACGAGGGCGGCGTTCATCTCGGTCACGCGGTGACGGCTCGTGCGGCCGCACGGGCACACCGCCTTGGCAACGCGGCGCCTGGCTTCGCGGAGCCTGTCCAATAGACCCCCGCAGCGGGCGCGGCAGAAACGGCTGCTGCGCGTGCGGCGGCCTCGCGTGCTGCACGCATAGGCGGCGACGCAGAGGCCGATTGCGGCGAGGCTCGCTGCGGCGGCGGTGGCGGTCGTGCGGTCGGCCGGGCGGCAGCAGCAGTCGAAGTGGTCGCACTGCTCGTCAATCCACAGGCCGGGCAGCGTGGCGGGCTCCTCGAGCAGCCGGAGCAGCGCGGCCTGCATCGAGACGCCGCCGCACCCGCGCAAGAAGAAGTCACCGCCGAGGCTGTCTGCGTGGCGGTGGCAGCGGCTCGAGTAGACGTAGCGCTCGCCGACGGCGAGGCTACGCGCGAGCGCCGCCGTCTCGTCTGCGAACCGCCACGCGAAGGCCTCTTCCTCCGGGCCCGACGGGCGGCAGCCCCAGTGGCCGCAGCCCCCAAAGTCGTTGTCGAGCTGGTAGGTGTCAAACTGGGAGCCGACGGCGAGGTAGGGCGTGCGCACGGAGAGCAGCCGGTACGCGCCGAAGAGGCACCTCCACAGCTCGTCGGCGTGCTCCTCGGCGCACTCCTCGCCGAGGTGGGTGACGTTGGCGAACGACGCGACGTTGGCAGTCGCGTTTGCCAGGCCGAAGAAGCTCTTCCTGGTCGACGCCCACGGCCGGAGGGGCGGGTCGTCGAGCCACATCGCAGAGTCGATGAGGCCGCGCACCTCGACGCGCCGCCGCGCCTCTCGCGGGAGCGGGAGCATGCCGCGCACGTAGTCGAGGTGCACCATCGCGCCTCTCGCGCCCGCAGACACGCCGCCAAACAGAAGACGCGCGCCGGGCCCGAGGCCGCGCGTGGTCACCAGGTCGTGCAGCACCGCCCGCACGACCGCGGCGCCGCGGAACTCGAGGCCAAACGCGGCGGCGTCCCCCATGTGTGCATCCGAGGTGCAGTACGGCACGAGAATCTTGTTGGCGGCACCGAGCCGAGGGTGCGGCGATGCGAGCACGCCCGTCGCCTCGCGCTCCGCCGGCCAGGCTCGCGAAGAGCAGAGGTGCGAGGAGCGCCGCTCCCCGCCGCAACGCTCCTCGCAGCTCGGCGCGTCCCAGCACCAGCCGCCGCTGAGCAGCATCACAATCCAGTCGCCGCTCTCCGCCGCGGCGGGCTGCCAGTAGTAGCCGGCGGGAGAGCCATCGGAGCAGAGCGCATCGGCGTAGGCGGAGAGGCTGTGGAGCCGCATCGTGGTCGCAGGCGGGTTGGACGCAGCACAAGCACAGCAAGCTCTGTGGCCGTGCACGATCGCGCGATTGCCCTTTACTGAATTCTCCGCTGTAAGAAAATCGTCGTCACGTGCCGCGCCGCATTCCGCTAACTCGAGCGAGCCCAGGCAGGGCCGGGACGCTCCTCTTCACCGTGATGCTCATCGCCATCATCGATCGTCACCACGACGTGTCAGAGACTATGGAGAGTTCACGTCATGACGGTTAGCCGCTGTCATGACGGTTAGCCGCTGTCATGACAGCTGCCAGCTGTCATACAGCAAACGACAGCGACAGTGACACCTACCTGTCACCAGCTGTCACCAGCTGTCACCAGCTGTCACCAGCTGTCACCAGCTGTCGTTGCTGCTGTCGTTGCTGCTGTCGTTGCTGCTGTCGTAACCATCCCCGACGGTCCAACTGTCACTGCTGCTGTAATTGCGCAGCTGTCATTCCTGCTGTCATTGCTGCTGTCATCGCTGTCGTTGCTGCTGCTGTGCTGTCATTGCTGCTGTCATTGCTGCTGTCATTGCTGCTGTCATTGCTGCTGTCATTGCTGCTGTCATGAGCACCCCCGCAGGACAGTGTGTGGTGCCACTAGCGAGAGAGACAGGACACTCAAGATATAGATGCATGCGCGCGAGAGCGCTCACTCGCACGCCCGACGCCACATGAGAAGCCCTCTCAACAGTAGCCACGCACGGTCAGCAGCAGCGGGCGTGAGTCGGAGAATCTGCAAAACCCTTGCCCTCCTTCCTCCAGCATGTGCCGTGATGGGCTCCAGCGCTGGTTCATCTGCCGCTCAAAAATCTCACGCGAGCGAACGGTGTCAATCCTCAGCCGCGAGGATTGGGACCTTGAAATCCACGATCACAAGCAAACGCGCAGAGCATTGAGCAACACACCTCGGGTTGAACCTCTCAAGGTGCATGCTGTCACCGGCAGTCTGCATGCGCGCGTGTGGGCTGGAGGAAGGCACGGCGCGCGTGGCTGGCGTTCACTGTGCGAGTCAAAGCGCACCGGCCACGGTGGCCATTGCCGAGCCACAAGTGGCGTTGATCAGGAACTCTCATGTAGAGAGCTCTGCTCTGCTACAAGAAAGCAGGCTCACCCTACACAGAGAAATTCTGAGGCAGAGGAGCAGGAGTTTTGCAAAATGTGTGAGACGTACAAACGCTGCTGTGCAACAGGCGTTGAGAGCTACATCCACGCGCACCGGTGTCTTATTTTAGTCCATGGGGTGTACTGCACAGATGGGTGGGTGGGCGGTTGGGCCCGTTCACGAGGGCTATGGCTGCCTCACGGCTGTGCCTGTGGCGCTGCCTCGCTGTCGCTGTCGCTGTCGCTGTCGCTGTCGCTGTCGCTGTCGCTGTCGCTGTCGCTGTCACTCGCGGGGCCCCGCGCTGACATTGTCACCGCCTGTCGTTGGCATTCACTGGCTTCACTGTCACTGTCACTATGGCTGTCACTGTTCCTGGTGCCTTTCACTCCTCCTTGGCAGCGGCTGGCTGTCACCAGCTGTCACCAGCTGTCACCAGCTGTCACCAGCTGTCACCAGCTGTCGTTGCTGCCGTCGTTGCTGCTGTCGTTTCGCAGCCGCTGTCATGACATATTGACCACGTCATGACGGTTAACAGCCGTTTTAACCGTCATGACGTGAACTCTCCATAGTCTCTGAGCACTCCACCATCCATACTCTGCCGCGATCCCGGCTGCTGCGAGCACGGACGGCGCCGCCCGGTGCGCGCGACATGACCCCTGCCGTTCCCGCGCACACGCAGGGAGGAGGATGTGGAGTGTCAATGCGAAAGCACGACATATGAGCGCGCCCGCCGCCGCCATGCAGCCCCGCCCCTTCCCGCCGTCGATTTCGTCGCCGTCCGTGCGCGCGCCGCCGTTCACTCCGCCGCCGTCGTCGCCCCCACTTCCGCCGCCCCCGTTTTGCGCCTCGCCGCCGCCGCCGTTCTCCTTCTTCCCGCCGCCCGCGCGCTTCCCTCAGTCGCGCGCGCGCGCGGCTCGCCTGCGTCGCCGCCGCCGCCCCTCTCGCCGCCGCTCCCCTCACAGCCTCGTACAAGGGGGTGCCGCCGTCGGCGCCACAGCCCTCGCTCGCTCAAACGGTGACCCTACCCCATCCCCCTCGGTACTGTCCCCGCCGGCGGCGGCGCCGCCGAGAAGGTACGGCTGCGCGCTCTGCGGCTCAAAGGACCACAACCTCACCACGACGAAGAAGGATGAGAGGAAGGTGACCTGCCCCTACCACAAGGAGTTCAAGGCCGTGATCGGCAAGAAGGGCGAGGTCAAGTTCGTCAAACTGACGTCGATGGAGAGGGCGGCGAAGCGGGCGGAGGAGGCGGCGAAGAAGGAGGAGGAGGGGGAGGAGGCAGGGCCGTGAGCTGCGCAGTGAGAAGAGCGGCGGCGTAGTAGCGGTCGAGAGAGGAGTTGTTCTTCACACCGTGTCGGGAGGTGTCCGGCGACGAGGGGTCGCGACACACATCTCGCACGCGAGGTCGAACCATGTCCTCTTCTTCTTATTTCTTCACTACCCTGAACGCCTTGCCTATCATCATGGTTGCAACTGAAAAAGACCTCCAAGCCCTGAAGTCAACTGTCGGGGGAGGTGAGAGCCGAGCTGACTCGGCCTCTGCGATGGCCGCCTTCCTCTCCGTGTGGTGGGCGGCTGGGGCTGGCGTCACAACCTTCCTCGGCCCATTCACGGACACCAACAATGGCTACTTTGGCATGTGGGCCGGCTTCGCTGCCTCGATGCTCGCGCTGGCTGACTGCTTTGAGGCTGTGCAAGACCGGGTGCAAGGCGTGCGCAGCGCGGCCGCAAACAGTGTCGCCGACGAGTCGAGCCTGCGGTCGCAGAGCATACTGCTTGGCGTCGCGGCGCTGGTCGTGATGCTGGCGAGCATCGAACCGCTTGACAACCAGGGCGAAGCTGTCTTTTCCTTCGTGTCTGCCATCCTGACGATGGTCATTTGCCTCGTCCTCGTGTTTGCAAACATCGACCAGTCGCAGCAGACGCTTGCAAAGGTGATCTCCGTCGCCCTCTTTGCCCTGTGGCTTGTCACGGCCGGCGTCTGCACCTTCCGCGGACCGTTCGAAACGACGGGCAATGGCTTCTTCGGCGTCTACGCGGGCGCCTTCTTCTCCTTTAAGCTTTTTGCCATCTACTTTATCGAGGGCGGCTCGGTGAACAAGGCGGCCGCTGGAGCAGCGTAGAATCTATAAGATGGCTCTCCCGGGGGCCGCCTCCGTGCTCCTCCCGGCTGGCGCGTCTGAAGACCCTCGCGCGCGGCTTCGTGCGGCGTGGGGGCGGCGGCGCACGTCTGGTGGGCCGCGCAAGGGGAGTGGGATCCCTGCCCCGCAAAACGGGAGCGCCTATCAGTGTGCATAGCATGAAATTAATACTCGACAAAACCAACATGGTTCCTCCATACAACCGGGAGTCTGAGCCCTGGCCTCGATCGAGTTTATCGAGCTCTCCTCGCGCACAAGGACGACTCTTCTGACGCCCACTCCGATCATTTGCCGCCAAGTCATGTCGTTGCTCAGGTCTCACCGCGCAGCAACCCTTTAGCCGCACTTGGAGCACTTGGACCTACCTACCTACCTAGCCCTGGGGGGTGCGCGTTCGCAGGGAAAGGGCCGTAAAGTAAACACGGGTCTCCGAGGGTTAGCTCTGCGCTCCGGGTTTCCCCTAGCAGCGGAACGCCCCCTCTACTCGGGGCTAGTAAACACCAGACATAAATAAATAAATAAAATAAAACGGGCACGCCAAACGAGGGGTGGAAAAAGAAAGAAAGAAAACAGACAACCCAAGGGAGGGATGGGAGGACGAGGGGTGGACACTGGCATTCTTTCCAAGAGCGAGTTCTTCTCTGCGCAGCCCTTGAGCCCCGAGAAAGCGGAGCGAGAGTCTAAAAGCCAACCATGGGCTTCCTCCTTCCTCACGTCAGGGGAACGTGGGACCCGCTGCTTCAGCGAAGCGCCGCTCCCCGCGCTGCGTCTCGGCCGTCATCTCTGTCCCCCGGAAAGCTGTTGCCGCCGCTATCCGCGGCTGGAAGCGAGGCAGCGGGGCGGGTGGTTCCCGTGCAGTCCCCGCGGCCGGAGGTGGCGTCAGGCGGGCCGAGGGCGAGCGACCGGCCGCTCAAGCAGACGCCGGCCGAGCGGAGCAGGGGGGGCGGGCTTGAGGAGATGCACACCGAGGAGGAGCTCCACACGGGCGGCACCCGAGCGACGGCGGGCGGCGAGAGCTCGGTGGCTCCGACCCCGGCGCCGACGGGATCGTCGGCCGCGACGCCGCGCAGCCTCGAGGCGGAGAGCCTCGCCCTTGCCTGGCGGCTGCAGCAGCTCGAGCAGGAGGCGCTCCACGAGGCAATCACCGCAAACTCGCCGATGCCAGTGCCGGGCGGCGGCGGCGGCTTCGGAGCCAACGCGGACGGCCCTGAGCGGATGGAGACGGAAGGCGACGAGGACGCCTCGCTGCGGCTCGCAATCCGGCTGCAGCAAGAGGAGCTGCAGTGGCACCAGATGGCGTCCCGCCGCACCTTGGAGCAGGCGGGAGTCGTGCTGCACGGGCCCTCGGCAGCGAGCGAGGAAGGGCCGGCGGACTGACCCCTCCCAGCCGCGGGCTGGCGCATTCTCCAACGGCCCCACTAGCCTGGGCTACGCGGCGCTTGTGGCGTGTGTGCGGGAGGTGCTGTCCCTCCCGGGGCAGGGGCCGTGCGCGATCGCTTGCTTCTCGCGAGCGTCGGCTGGTGAGTGGTGTCAGTCTGTCAAATGATGAATCCATGGATTACGTCGACCGCGTATAAAAAAAATGAGGGATTACGTAAAAAGTAAAGACTCGCACGTGTGAGCACGTGAGCCGAGAGAGATGTGTGAGCGGAGTCCCTGCACCTCTGCACATAGCGCGCGGGGAGGAGCGCCAGTCGCTCCGCGCCGCGGGAGAGACGACTGATGAGACCGCCCCCACAGTTCCCCAGACCCGCGGCCGATTACTCGCCAGCCACCGCGGTGGCAAGCGCTAAGGCCGGGCAGAAGGTGCAGGGCTGCTCCCTAGGCTGCTCCGCTGGCTTCGCCTGAGAGCGGCTCAGTCCGAGTCAGATCCTCCGCGCCTCTTCCCCGGCCGACTGCCGCCGCCGCCGCCGCCGCCGCCAAAGTACTCATCCCGCCGCCGCTTGCGCTGGGACGCCTGCGGTTCCGCCTCGTCCGCCGACTCGTCCTCCTCCCCCTCGCCCTCGGAGGAGGCCGCGTTGAGCCCCTCGAGCAAGTGCACCATCTTCTGGGCGAGAGCCGCGTCCGCCTTGCCCAGCGCGCGCAGCGCCGAGCGCATCGAGTCCTCCGACGCATCCTTGAGCGACCGCTCCAGATCATGCACAAGCCGCGCGCCCGCTCGCACCGGAGCTCTGCCGCCGCCGCCTCCGCCGCCGCCGCCGCCTCCGCCGCCCCCGCTTCCGCCGCCATCATCGCCGCCGCCGCCGCCCGCGGCCGCTTCCGGCTGCCCCTGCTGCTCATTGGCGCCCGTGGACTCCTCATCGTCGTCCGACCAGAGGTCATTCTCCCAGTTCTTCCCCTCCTCGGCCGCCTTCCGCGCCGCCTCGGCCGCGTCGCTCAACATCTTTTGCACCTGCGCGTTGTGCGGCTCGAGCTGGCTCGCTCTCAGGTACGCCTTGCGCGCCTCCTCGTGCTTGCGCATCGCGCCCAGCGCGGCGCCGCGCCTGAGGCCAGGAGTGGGTGCCTCTCAGTCGGCGGGCGGCAGGGCGGCGGCTGGCCGCCGCCGCGAGACCGTAGATGGCCCTTGACCCAGTCTGGCTTGAGGCTGCACGCCTCCACGGCGTCGTCGAGCGCCTCGCGCCAGCGCTCGAGGGCCGCGTAGGCGGCGGATCGGTTGGAGAAGTAGACGGCGCTGTTTGGGTCCAGCGCGATGGCCTATCGGCGCGGGCCGCTAATCTGACGATAGACACACGCAAGAGAGCGCCCGGGCGGAAGTGAGGCACGCCTTGGTGTAGAGATCGACGGCATCGGAAAACATCTTGGCCTGGAGCGCCGCATTGCCCTGCGACTTGTACCGCTCGGCCTGCTCGGACATACTCGTCGTATCGTGAGGTAGCGCCGGGCGCTAGAGGGCCGAGGGAGAGAGGTCGAGGTTGCCGCCGCCTCGCAAAATTCTTTTTCGCCCGGCGGCTCAGTGAGCGCGCTCACTAGTGAGCCGCCGGGGCGGGCGCCTGGCGGCTCCGCGGAGCTCCTTTGGCTCGGCGCGGGCGGGGGCGCGAGTAAAAAGAAATTTATGGTGTTCCCTAGCATTTTTCGCGATGTGCGAAACAACGACAAGACCAAGGCACGGGCGGGCAGAGGAGCGAGAGAAGAATATAGGATGGATAAAGCGCCTGTTCACGGCATGGAGGGTGAGCCACGCTGAACGTACCGAACGTAGAGCCGAACGGGAGGAAGCCTGAGGGAGGGTGTAGAGGATGTAGAGTGTAGAGCGCTGTAGAGATGTAGAGATGTAGAGCGCTCTGGAGCGCTGTGACTGTAGAGCTCTACATCCGGCGCGTGACGATGTGAGTCCGATGTAGAGCGATGTAGAGCGCGATTTTGCTGTAGAGTTTGTTGTAGAGGCTCTACAGCCAAACCGCCGGGAAGGCAGTGACTCAAAGAGGTCGAGCCGCGCTAATGGGGTGTCTCCGAGCTTACTGGAGCTCTGATGGACGGCTCTGACTATGACTGACACACAGATAGTCACTCTGACGGCACACAACACCCTATAACTGCGTCATGACCAGCCTGCCATGCGTCGCCGGTGCCGCATTCGTCGCTGTGCTTCTTTAGCAGGCGGTGGACTGTCGGCTGCGAGGACGGTCGCATTTGCGCGAGGCGAGGCGAGCATTCAGACGCGTTGCATGCGCCATGCCTCGCGCCAGCGCGTGCGGGAGCTCCTGGCTGAGCGTTGAGTCCAGGCGAGTTGCGCTGGCCACGATCGCTACGCCGAGCCGAGCTGACGCGCCGAGGCGCCGGCCAGTCGCAGCCGTGAGGCATGCCACAGCAGCACCAGCAGAGGCACCTGCCACCCATTGGGCGGGCAGACAGAAGGCCAGGGCAGCACTGGCAAGTGCAACGCGCCTCATGTCGGAGAGCGACCGTGCCTCGTTCGCCGCTTATGATGTAGAGTTTGTTGTAGAGATTTCACGTTGTAGAGCGCCTCTACATCGCTCTACAACGCAGGCGCCTCGTCACGCGGCGGATGTAGAGCTCTACAGCGCTACAGCGCTCTCCAGCTCTACAGCTCTACAGCGCTCTACACTCTACATCCTCTACACCCTCCCTCAGGAGGAAGCCGGGGAAGACGACTCCGAGGAGGACGAACCAGTGGAAATCCCGTTGTCAGCTGTCACGATGCACCCGAAGGGGACCCCAGCGCCAGCATCATCCGTGAAGGCACAAGTGTTCGAAGAGAGAGTGGACCTGAGCAACGATATGACTTGGCGGCAAATGATCGCAGTGGGCGTCAGAAGAGTCGTCCTTGCGCGAGGAGAGCTCGATAGACTCGAGGGGCCAAGATAATCTAAGATATGCTGCGAGGAGGGCGGAGTTGCGCCGAAAGGCGAAAGAAGCCGCGAGAACAAGGGACCGGCAGGCGGCGGCGGCGTCGCAGAACGAGGCAGAGGAGAGCGACGCGACAGAGGAAGAAGCGACAAGGGAGAGAACGACGAGAGTGGGACGACCGAGAGGTGGCATGAAGGTCGCAGCAAGAGCGACGATCGGCTCGTCTCCGATCGCTGGGCGCGGTCACTCTCCGGCCCATCACCCGCCTGCCGATCACCTGTCCGCCTCGCCGCGCGCGGGCCGCTCGCCTGCTCGCCACCGCCGCCGCGTTTCCCCGCGCCGCCACGCTTCCCTGCACCTGACGGCGCTCGAGCTGCGCACAGACGGCGCGCTCTGGCAGACAGAGCAGCGGCCGCCCGGTCGCTGCTCCGCCCCGTCCGAATCCGTCCGCCCGCGCATGCCGCTGCCGCCGCCGCCGCCGCCACCGCCGCCGCGTTTCCCCGCGCCGCCACGCTTCCCTGTGCACCTGACCGCGCTCGAGCTGCGCACAGACCGCGGCGCGCTCTGGCAGACAGAGCAGCGGCCGCCCAGGCGGTCGCTGCTCCGCCCCGTCCGAGTCCGTCCGCCCGCGCGTGCCACTGCCGCCGCCGCCGCCGCTCCACCCGATCCCCGTGTGTCGTGAGAGTAATGCGCTTTGTGTATGGCAGATGGCACCCGCGGGTGACTGAGGTGACTGCGGTGTGTGTGTCCCCCGCGTGTGTGTGTGTGGACTTGTCACTTGAGCCTCTATGATTCGTAGACCATCTGCGCCGCAGCGCCTCGGAGAGGCGCGCAGGAGGCGCGCTCGTTTGTACTCGGGTTTGGATGGTAGCGGGGGGCCCCGCCGGAGGCTGGTTACTGATTCTTTCTTTCTTTCTTTTTCGCAACTTCGCGCTTCGCCGTGACTTCGCCGTGACTTCGCCATGACTTCGCGACTTCGCCGTGACTTCGCCGACTTCGCCAAGCTGCGAAGTTCGTGACTTCGCCGTGACTTCGCCGAAGTTGCGAAAAATGCTGGCCACCCTAGCCGTGATGAAAAGAAGTAAACCCGAATGAATGGGGGCTCCTGCCAGCTGTCTGTCCATATAGCGCTCGCGCGGCCGCCTGGGGGCTTGGCCTCACAGGACACAGCACACTCAAGCGTCAAGGGTGAGCGGCTGCATGCTGCTGATTGTTGTGTGTGAAATATGCGATATCGCTCAAATTCGTCCGCCAAAAATGGCTTCGCGGGGGCTCCCCCCCCCCACCCCCCCACCCCACCCCGCCCGCTCGCCGCGGCAGGCTACAAATTTAAGGCACTACAGGGATCATGGCCACCCCGCCCGCCCTCCCTGCCTGACCCTCCTCCACCCTGCACGACCAACCAGCCTCAAGGCTTGACGGTCAAGGGAGAGAGAATTCGCAAATAATCGTCTCGTTAGAATAATAGCGCATTACCCAGAGGCATAGCCACCCTGACTGTTTTGGCCTCATTCGCAGCTCGTTTTTCTTGAAAGCGCTGCGACTTTTCGTCCCGGGTCGCCGCCACAGCCAGCAAGAGCAGAAGCTACCACCGCCCGAGCAACGACATGGTCACCGTCGCCACCGACACCTTAGGCGGTTGTATCACCGCATTCGCCACCTGCCTCACTCGCTGCCGGCCCGCCCGCCCTTGCATCGCCATCCACCCTCGAGGCACAGCAAAGCACAGCGAGCGTACGCTGCCTCCGGTCATCGTGTCGGTGAGCTGCTCGCTGATAGCTGGATATCATCTGACGTGCTCTTCCTTCGATAATGTCGAGCCCGAGTCCCAGGTCCAAACGGACTTGGACTTGCAGTGCCTGGAGGCCGATCTGAAGGTCGAGATCGATGAGAGAGACGCCACGTCACCCTGACGCTGCCACACACGCGACGCCCGTATACGGTTGCCTGTTGCATGCTTAGTTATATGTATCTCTGTCCGTTTCGCACGAGCAGAGACAGTACTGATCTACAAGCTCGTATGTAAACGTGTCTCCGCGAAACGAGAGCCTTAAACAGGAAGCGCTCGGGACTAGGTCCAGCCCTGGGTGGCGCAGGTTGTGACATTTGGCGATTCCGCGACTTACTGGGCCCCTGAGCCGCTACCCGTGTGCGATTTTTTGTGGCCCGGACATGATACTGATAGTAAACGGGTCAGAACCGGCCAAACACAGGCTACAGCCCCACACACGCGCCCGCCATAGCTCCTGGAGAGCATGCGCGAGTGACGCGCTGCAAGCCGCGAGAGTGGCATCAGAGGCAGGAACGACGTGCTCTTGCTGCACCTCGCAGCTGCACCAAGTGTGCTCGCAGTGTATGCCACGGCCACTGCCTGCGGCATTGCTCTCGTGCAGCTAGGCGATGCAGGTCCATCAGCAGGGCTCATCCAATGCGAGCGCACATTGTGCGTAGCCGCGGGCAGGTGGCAGTGCACAGCCGCACACCGGCTGTGGCGGCTCGAATGCCCCCGGCAGTGCTGCTAGTCATCAACTTGCGTATTAGGGCCGCAGCAGACTGCTGCTATGGCAGCAGCAGCAGCCTGCTGCTGCCTGATTCAGTCAAGCCAGCGGTGCAGCGAGGCGTGCAGAATTCGCGCGGTTTGGTACCTCCTGAGGCTGAGCGCGTTCAGACTCGGTGACCGGAGTTGGATGGTTCGATGGAGCTCGGCGAGCTCCATCGAACCATCCATGGCCGGACGGCGGAGCGTGAGGTGGCGAGCGGAGAGATGTACCGCAAGACCAAAAAAACACGGATCTGACGATTGTCACATGGTCGCCGCGCTCGCGCTCGCTCCGCTCGATGACATCGTGAGGCCCAACGCAACGGTCTGCGAGCTCTTTTCGCCCAGCGGGTCCACCACAGAGTTCTCCCAGTCATGTGCCCAAATGCGCCCGCCGTTTTTCGTCCCCCCCCCCCTCGCCCGCCGACTTTGATTGGGTCCAGTTCAACCTCACTCTCATCTTATCTATTACAGACACAAAACGTCAGATCTGCGCCACCCAGGGCTGGACCTAGTCTCGGCAGTGTGTGCTGTGTGGTTTTGGCTGTTGCCTCACCCATCACCCATGGTCTCACAGACAGTAAGCCGGTAGTCGCCGAGCAGCGTCGCTCACACAAGCCACAGCGCAAGTGACTGATGGCCAGTTAGGGCGACCGTCAATGTCACACACGACACAGCTGTGGCAGCCTGTGTGTGTGCAAAGTGTGCAGTTTGCAGAGCGTGCTGGCTGCTGGTGCTGTGTGGGCCAACGGCCGTGGTTGGGTGTCGTCCGACTGTCGTGTACGGTGTGCGAGCAGCAGTACGATACAGTAGAGGTCTGACCAGCAGTGCAGAGAGAGTCCAGAGGAAGCCGCGCGTGTGTGCGTGCCGCTATATCTCGATCAAGACACAAGAGTCAACTCAAGTGCCGCGTCTCCTACACACTCCCGGACTCCGTCGGGCTCGCGTCTCCCTGCCCACGCGGGAGCTGGGTGGAGCGCAGTGTGTGTGTATATGTCTGTGTCTGTGTCTGTGTCTGTGTCGGTGTCCCTGTCGTGTCGTGTCGAGAGCTAACTCTCTCGCACTATAGCCGCTCTCGCCCTCCCCGCCCCTGACGTCTCTCGCAAGCCTTTCGCTTTCGCCCCCGCCGGGCCCGGCCCGCACCGCGCACGCTCCTCGCTCGACAGAACCCGGACGATCGGTGCGTGTTTGCTTCTCTACGAAAACACACACTCCCAGCGCCATCGTGCATCGGGAAAGAGACTTTGGCGAGCCAACGCAGCCGAGAGTCGAGAGATAAAATCTCCGCAAGAGTAGGGTGCCCACAGGACCCAAAAGAAAATAGCTTTCCGCCTCAAAACGGGACGCACGAGGCAAATCTGATGTTGGAGTGTTCCAATAGGAGCGAGGCCTCTTCCGTTGGGGGACCGAGTGACTAGGAAACGAGGGTTTCCCATTGAGCATTGTGACCCGCTCGAGCACGAGCGTGACACTGCACTTGGCGCCCGCCGAGCGCCCGCGGCACAGACCTTGTGCAGGCTGCCGCTCATTGAGTGCACCGGTCCGGACCGATGGCGCTCGGTGTGGAGCAAGCAAGACACACCCACCCCCCATCGGCGCGCGCCCGACCTTTGAACGGCCGCCAGGAGCACCAAGAGGACTCCTCATGGCTGCTTGCAAGTGGGCTTCGACCGGCCTCGGCTGGGGGGGGGCGGGTTGTCCCGGCTGCGGACTTCTGCAGCCCCCTGGGCGTGGGTATCAGCACCCAAAACTGCCCCCTCGGCGGCATACAGCACTGCCAGCCAGCCTCTTCCTCCTCCTCAAGGGCTGTACTATAGGCCATATTGCGCCGCCTCCTACTGGCAGCCGGGCGGGCGCGCGCCGCGCGCGCCTCGGCGCGCACACGGCTCGCAACATTCGAACGAGTACTGCCGCCCGGCCGCCTCAAGGCTGTCGGGCGGCAGTACTCGCCTCGCAAGGCGCGCACCGGCTGCTCTGGATGCTGCGCCGGCGGCCGCTGCGCTGGCCGCTGCTGCGCTGGCCGGCGAGCGGGGTACGACCGCTGGCGGCCGCTGCACCCGCGCCTTCCCTCGCCGGCGCCGTCGCGCCGCGCGCGCCCAACTCTGCTGGCACACGGCACGCGTCGTCACTCAGCCGCAGAGAACAGGCGGTGCAGCGCGCGAAGCGCGCGCGATCTCGTACTTTCGTGAAACTGAAACGCGGAACGCGATTTAGATCGCGTTCCTCAACGCTTGCGATTCAGCGCTGTCGCGCCGCTGGATGATCTTGCTCAGCTCGCCGAGCTCGACCTGAACGCTCAGCGGCGCGACCGCTGAATCGCAGCCGTTCGTGCTGCACGCATGTGCATCTTTGCAGTTTCAGATTACTTCCCCCCTCCCTACCTTTGAGAATCCCCAGCGTCCCTCCCTCCTAGTCACAATCTCAATATCTCGACTCTCCAACACGAAGTGCTGCGATGGGGCTTGCCCCATTTCTTTTTTCCTTTCTTTTTTTGGGCCCTGACCCCTGTGGGCACCCTAGCAAGAGACTATAGACAATGGAGAGAGACAGGCCGCCCACAAGAGAGTCAGCTGTCAGGCCGCGCACAGCGCGAACTCCTCGCCGTCGCTGAGCCTAGCGCAGCGCGAACTCGCCGTCTGAGCCTAGCGCAGCTCGAATAAAAATGAGCGTCGATTATTCTTTTTTATCGTCCACTCGCCGCGGCAGGCCACTGCAGCCTCGCGAACGTCGCGCACAGATCCAGGAGGCTGCCCACCAAGCAGCAGAGTGCTGCACCGGCATGCAGCGGAGGCTGTGGCGCTGCGGCGCCGTCTCCCCGCTCTGTCCACGGAGCAGGCGAGCGGCGGCACGGCCCTCCACCAGTCGCAGGAGGTGCGCACCTCCCAAAGGAAGCACCAACCAGATGCTCCCTCAGCACACGCAGCTTTGCGCAGCGCAGCGCACGGGCCACGCCACGCAAAGCCGACCCTCAGTCTGCCTGAGAGGCTGTCTGCGGAAGGCCTGGCAAGCGCGCGCCCGGGCGAGCGAGCAGCAAAGAGTGGAGGCGCGCCGGCAGAATTCTTTTTTATCATCCTAAGGAGCGCATCACAAGCAGGCGCCGCTCCCCTGCAACCAAATGGTCTACATCTGCCTCCTGCATGCTGGCCGGTTCAGCGAGGCGATCCAGCCTTTCGCCTCGATGACGATCAAGGGCCTGTACGAGGACGCCGCCTGCATCGTCCCGGGCAACAACGAGAAGTACTGCCCGAACGACCCGCAGAAGAGCGAGTGCTACGCGTCCACCTGCGTGAGCGGCACCGACTTCTGCGCGACGGAGCAGGTGGCCACCTTCGCGCGGCAGGAGAAGCGCGACAAGAAGACCAACGAGCTATCCATCAAGTACGAGCCGACGTGGCACCGCGAGAAGCGGCAGCACACGTGCTGCCACTACCCCGAGACGGAGGCTGTGTGGGACAGCCAGTGGGCGCGGATCGACCTCTGGGACGAGGACGCGTTGGGCGGGAACGACTACCTCGGCGGGCTCGACCTCGACCTCCAGAACAAGGCGGACGCCAACTTCACCTTTGTCGTGGCGGAACACGAGGAGGACTTTTCGCTCAAGGGCAACAACATCACGGTGGAGGTCGCCACGTTCTGGCACAAGCCGATGGACTTCGCGGTGTCGCACGAGTGGGACGCGTCGCCCAAGCACTGGTCCTCCCTCGGCCTCTCGGTCACCGCCTCGGGCCCTCCGTGGGAAGGGGGCCGGCCCCCC
>NW_005195584.1:241993-286290 GCF_000372725.1 Emiliania huxleyi CCMP1516
CCCCCCCCCCCCCCCAAAAAAAATCACCCCCGCGGGCTTCCCTCCCCCCCCCCCCCCCCTCTCCCGCTGGCCGACCCTCTGCCTCCCACAGCCGACCGCCTCCCTCTTCCCCCTCCCCCAGGTGAGAGGCGCTCTGCCTCCTGCCGCGGCTCGCACCCGGCGGGTCGACGACGCATCGCGCGCATCCAAGTAGTGGGGGGGCGTACAGGAAAGGCGATGCCGCCCGCTGACCGGCGGGTGACGGCTGCTAAACCCCGAAGGGCGCATCCGTCAGTTCTCACCTCACACAGAGAGCCACTGTGGCGTCCACTCGCCGGACCACTCGAGGGAGTCGAGGACGGGGCGGGCGCTGGGGCGGTGTCACTGTTGTGTGCTTGCGGGGGTCGTGCATCGTCTTTGTGTAATTTATTTCTTCGGCGCTGAGCCGCAATACAAGAGAACACACAAGTCTCTCTCTGTCACTATCTGTGACTGTGTATACTGTGTCTCTGCTCTCTCTCGTGTGACTTACCGAAGTACCGTGACAGACACATTTTTCCGAGCGGAGGGCTCGCGAGACCGAGAAGCTCGCGTGCACGTGGCCCGCGGACGCGGTGCGCCCGGCGGGGTGTAGCGGCCGTACCCCGTACGGCGCCAATCTCTCTCGGCCTCGAGATCTCGGCCTCTCCGTCTCGCCGCACGGCACCCGCAGTGGCCAGTGCCGCCCGCCACGACGAAGTTTAACTTAAAGACGACCACGAAGATATCTTCGTACTTCGACACCGGCGCAAGCTCAGGCGGCATCGGGCCATCGGCATCATCTCGCGCACTGACACTGGTTCACGCTGATCCGACCCGCTGTGGCACCCGAGTGCGGCGTCCGGCGTGGGTGCAGTGACGAGCGAGCGATACATTGCGAGCGCGGAGCGGCTCCACGTCGGACACGGGGCCGCACTGCGGACTCGCGGAGGAGGGCTGCTGGCCGCTGGAGAGTTGGAGGTTCGGGACGCCGCCCCCCCCAGGCCAGCGCGGTTGCACGGCGGATCGATGTGGCGCAACCGCACACGCTGAACAGGGGGATGGTGCCTGCTGCTGGCGCGGGCAAGCTTTGCTCTGTCTGTCATGGCCGCGTGGATTCGGCGGGGGAGGGGAAGGGGGGAGGGGCGCGGTGCCGTGCCACGGTCGTCAAAAGCGCTGTCGACCGACGACCCGAGCCTTGGCCCGCGGGCATGCGAGTATGAGGCTCGGCCTCGGCTTCTCCGAGCACCGACCGGCGGCGGTGGCGTCTGCACAGAGTGCGTTCGCTCGCTTGAGCGACTCGCACGGTGCGGAGCCGGCTCCGAGATCCAACCCCTTGGCTATCCTCGCGAATGCAGGAGGGACTCGAGCCTCGCGACGACCATTTCCACTGCCACCGGGTTCATCCCATTCGGCACGATGATGTCGGCAACCCGCTTGGAGGGCTGCACATATTTGTCGTGCATCGGCTTCACCGTCTCCTCCCACTGCCCGATGATGGCATCGACGGAACGGCTGCGCTCCACGATGTCGCGGCGGAGGCGGCGACTGAAGCGAAGGTCGGGCTCGGCGTCCACAAAGATCTTGATGTCGCACGCAGTGGCGAGCTCGGGCACGGAAAAGAGGAGGATGCCCTCGACGAGGATGAGCGGCGCGGGCGCTACCCGCCGGGGCTGCTTCCGGCGAGTATGGGTCGCAAAGTCATAGACGGGGACGTCGATCGACCCGCCACTTTTGAGCAACAGGAGGTGCTTTTGAAGCAGGGCTGCGTCGAGACTATCTGGATGATCAAAGTTCGCCTTTGCCCGCTCCGCGGAGGTTTGGTGCGCCAGGTCCTTGTAGTACGAGTCAAACTCCAGATGAAGGAGCTGCTTTCCCAGCCGCTTGGCAATGGCACGAGCAAGGGTTGTCTTGCCGGAGCCGGAGCCCCCCGCTATGCCAATCACGACGGGGCTCTTGTGCTCGGACAGGGCCATCCGTTGAGGGAGGCGGTCGCTCGGGGGAGAGGTAATGAGTGCGACCGACTCCGTCCTGCGTGGGAGTCGGTCGCTCGGCGGAAGTTTTAGGGGCGTGGCAGTCTCCTGTGACGAGCCAATCTCGGCCAGTCCGACCCCAAAGAGCGCCAGACTCCCCACGGAGAGCAGCCCGAGCATCAGGATGGGCTGGCGGCCGCGAGTGGGGGATGCGGGCCCGGCTACCACCATTGCGAAGCGCGCGTCGCCTCAAACGCGCTTCGTCGTATGGCCGAACGCGCCGAACGGGGGCGACCGAGTCCCACAGCCCCAGCTGGCATTTCTTTTTCAGCTAGATCAGCACACCCGCCGCCACCGCGCGCGCAAGTTCTTTTTAAATGTAGGCGAGTTCTTTTATTCATTTTAGGAAGGTGTGGCCAGCTCGTGGGAACGCAGCCCCCGTGGGAACGCCACCCCCATTAGAGGGAGCACGCCTCCGGGCCCACCCCCGCTCATAATTGCGCACCGCCCCCGTGCGCGGGGACGTGCGCAGTGGCGCTCCTTTTCATATGAGAGTCCGGCGACCAACGGCGTCAGCTCTGTGCCGCGCGTGTCGCTGCCCGCCGAGGAGGGAGGAGCGACCAGGGATATCCCAGCGTCTCGGGCGGCGGAGGCGGCGGCGGTGGCGGCGGCATCGCGAGCACCGCGGCTGAGCGAGCTCCTCGATTGCAAAGCTCACGGCCGCCTACTCGGGAGGCCGAGCCGCGTGTGCAAGGGGTCAGCGGGGCGGCGGGCGGCGGAGTCCTTCTGTCCTGCGGCGAGCGCCGCGCGGAAGCGAGCGTGCTCCTCTCCCTCGCGGCTTCCCACTTCTTCCGGCCGTGCTTGCGCGGGAGCCCCCAAATGGCTTCTAAAGAAGCCCTGTTCATCGCCTTGGACGTCTCCGACTCGATGCGCCCGCACCTGGACGACGTCACCGGCGCGGTGCAGCGGATGCTGTGTGACAGGATCTTCCACTCCAAGCAGGACGCCGTCGGGCTGCTCAAGGCTGGAGCCGACGCGACCGACAACGAGGTTGCGCTCCAGATGGGCGGCTACGATCACATCGCGGTGGTCGGTTCGATGGGGCCTGTCGGCATGAAGAGAATCGAGAACGTCGGCGCGATCCACGCCGAGTCCGGCCGCGCGGACCTGATTGACGCCGTGGTGGTCGCCGCCGACGCGATTGCCCGATATGTGCGCAAAAACAAGTGGAGCAAGCGGGTGCTGCTCGTGAGCGATGGCGCAACGTCGAGGGCGGAGCTGGACGAGGAGCAGGTCGCAGACATCGCCTCGCAGCTCGCCGACAACGACATCGTGCTCGAGGTTGCGGCACTCGGGCCGCTGGGCGAGGAGGTGCGCGCCGCCCGCGCGCCCTCCTCCGCCGCGGGGCCGCCGCCTCAGTCGGAGGCGGGAGAGACGTGGGCCGCGCTCGCCAGGCTGGGGGCCCGACTCGACGCGCTGGGCAAGCCCGACAAGCCCAAGCCCTTCGTCGCGCGCGAGTGGTCCGAGGCAAAGAGGGTGTGGAGCGAGCCGCGCGCAAAGGCGACAAAGTCGACCGCCGCTTACCGCGGCCCGCTCGCGCTCGGGGGGAGCGGGGGCGGCTTCCTGCCCGTGCGCGTGTGGCGCAAGGTGGCGGCGAGCAACTCGGCGCCAGTCCTCTTCAAGAGCGTCACCAAAACGCGCGCCGCCGCCGCCGCCGACGACGGCGCGGCGGCGCCCTCGGAGTCTGTGGACCGCGACGTGCAGTGGGTGCTGAAGAGCGACCTGGACACGCAAGTCAGGCCTAACGAGATGGTGGCGGCCTACCGATACGGACGCGACGTGATCCCGGTCGCGGGCGCGCTCGAGGAGAACATGCGGTACGGCGTCCCCGAAAAGTGCCTCGAGCTGCACGGCTTTGTGCCGCGCGCCTCGGTGCCGCGCCACTACCTCCTCGGGCCGTCCGAGGTGCTGGTCGGCGACGACGCGGTGGCCGGCGCGGACAAGGCGGTGCAGGCCCTCTGCTACGTCCTCGACGAGGAGCGCCTCCTCGGGATCGCGCGCTACGCGAGGAGCAAAGGGCTCGCGCCGCGGCTCGCGGTGCTCTGGCCCAGCGCGAGCGGCTGCCTCCACCTCAACATCCTCCCCTTCAGCGACGAGGTCAAGGCGCTGCAGTGGCCGCCGCTGCCGCCCTCGCTGGCCGCGCCGCCCAGCGCAGAGCAGCGCGCCGCCGCCGACGCCCTCGTCGACGCGCTCGACCTCGACGCCGCCGCGTGGCGAGGCGCAGACGCGGAGGCGCGCCACCCGCAGGGGTTGCTGGCCCGGCGCGCGACCCCGCGAGCGCCATGAGGCTGGCGCGGCCACCGTAGGCGCGCATCTCCGAGCTCGAGCCGCAGGCGCGCGCGCTGCTCCGCCGCCCGAAGGACGTCCTCAACCCGCAGCACGCCCGCCTCCAGCAGATCGTCGTGCACCGCGCTCTGCACAAGTCCGAGGCGCTGCCGCCGCCGCCGCCGCGCCTCGTTGCTCCGCTCCAGCCGGGCGAGGACCTCTTCACGGCCGCCCGGCCGGCGGCGCAGCGGTTCGCCGCCGCCTGCCCGACGGGCGAGCTCCGCAAGCCCGGCAAGCGCGTCTTCAAGGAGGCGGCCGGCGGCGCGAAGCGGCCGAGGGCCGGCGAGGCTGGCGGCGGGCGCGAGTCTCCCGGTGGCGGCAAGAGTGGCGGCAAGAGTGAGAACGGCGGCGGCGGAAGCGGAAACGGCGGCGAAGGCGGCGGCGGCGGCGGCGGCGCAGCTGTGGAGGACTTACCGCCTCTGGGCGGCGGCGGCGGCGGCCTCCGCATCGACTCTGGGCGCCCCGTCGAGTGCTTTTGGCAGATGGTGTCGACCGGGGAGAGTGCGGTCCTCCTGGACGCGATGGCGCAGATGCGGAGCTGCTTGCTCTCGCTCTTCGACAAGGCTGGCCGACCCGACGACCCGGCTGCCCGCAAGGGCTTCGACTGCTTGCGCGCGCTGCGTTCGGCTTGCATCAAGGAGGACGAGCCGGACAAGTACAACGAGCTTCTCAAAAGCGTGAAGGCCCAGTGGCTCGGGGAGAGCGGCGATGCCGCGCCGTCGCGCGAGCCCTTCTGGCGCGTGCTCTGCGAGGACAGCGCACTCTCCGCCGGTCTGATAAGCTCCAGCGAGAACGACGACTCGAGCGTGAGCGCGGCCGAGGCGCGCGCCTTCCTCCGCGAGAGCAGCGCTCCTGCCCCGGCCGCAGCCCCGGCCGCAGCGGCGTCCAAGCCCGCCGACGGGGAGGAGGAGGACGACTATGATGACTTGGAGTAGCGCCATTTCCAATCGTGCGCCTCGCGCCGGCGTGCGTCCTCGTCCAGTACGTTTGCTTGTACTCGTGCGTCGTTGTGTGTATGTTCGCTGCATGTGCATTTGCGTGTGTCGTGTGTGAGAGAGCGCGAGGTGCCTGTGGCCTGTGGGCTTGTGCACGTTCGCTCGCTCCACAGGCGGCACAGCGCAGCGCTCGGCGGGGACAGGCGAGGGGTCGGACCCGTCTACCGCTGCATGCGTCCGGCCCGTGTTCCCGAGTCCGCCACACAATACTCTGATAGTAAAAAAGAGTGCGCAGCGAAACGACCGAGAACAAATCCCACTAGCTTTCACCGACGTGACCCGACGTGCGACGCTGTTCAACGCCGCTCCGAACCTCGAGAACCTGGCCCGCGCACATAACCTGGCCCGCGCGGCGACCCGACCGATGGCGAGGTTCATCGATCATGCCCGCTGAGCTCGGGTGCATGTAGAGTCCCGCGGACCCACCCTCGGCCTAACCCACGGGAGCCTCCAAACATCGCGTTCACCAACAGGAGGAGGTCGCCAGTCGGCATCAGTGCCCTTTGCTGGTGCCGCCGCGGGCCGGAGAGGACGCCAGCCGGGCCGCTCACAAGCCCTCGGGCGCGCCCCGCTTGGTGCCCCGCCGGTCGTCGTAGCCGCCGTACCCCTGCATTGCCGCGCCGTTGTAGTAGAGCGCAGCGTTCCCGCCCGCGGCGGCGGCGGCAGCGTACTGAGCGTCGTAGCCCGGGTACTGCTGCTGCCCGTAGGCGGCGTACTGCTGCTGCGCCTGGTACTGCTGGCCGTAGGCGTCCGCGGCCGCGGGCTGGCCTGTGGCGCGGGGTGGCGGGGCGGTGACGGTGCTGACGGGAGAAGGGGGGAGGGGGGAGGGGGGAGAGGGGAGGGGGGGAGAGGGGGAGAAGGGGGGCGGGGGGCCGGGGGGGCGGGGGGGCGCCGTAGTAGCCCGCGTAACCGCCGTAGGCCGCGGCACCGTAGCCAGCGGGGTCCGCGGCAGCGGCGCCGTAACTGCTGTAGTCGAGGGAGGGCTGCTGCTGCGGCTGCGGCGCCGCTGGCGGCGGCGGGTTGGCGTAGCCGGAGTTTGCGCTCTGCGAGAGGCCGCCACTGCCGGGCACCGAAGCGGGCGGGCGCGGGTTGGCCGTCGCGAGCAGCTTTGTGACTTCGGAGAGGGCGTTTGCGACGGGCCCCTCCTGCCCCATCAGGCAGACGAGCCGCAGGTCGTCGCCCCAGCCGGGGGGGGGTCCCTCCTTGTCTAGGATGAAGATGTGGCAGTTGGTCCGCTGCTGCAGCTCGCGGTACGTCGTGCCGCCTCGCCCGACCAGCCGGCCGACGTAAGCCTTTCCGACGGCGACGTCGTGCCGCACCACGTTCGGGTCGGCGCCGAGCGAGATCATCCGCCGCCCCGCAGGCTCAGCCACAGTCGGCCATCCGTTGACGAGGATCTGACCGATCCCGCCCGTGCTCTGCGGGTTCTCCTGCGGGCCCGCGGTGCCGTAGTCAGACTGTGGCGGCGGCGCGGCGGGAGGCCCGACCGACGGGCGGTTGTTTGGCCCGGACACTGTCGGGCTCTGCCCGTAGTCGCCCCCGCCGCCGCCGCCGTACCCGCCGCTGCCGCCGCCACCGCCACCGCCGCCGCCGCCACCGCCACCGCCGCCGCGGGGGGGGCCGCCGCCATACGCGTAGCCGACCGAGGCGCCTATCCGAAGCCGGAGCTGTGAGGACCGGCGGGTGTGAGCGCGCGAGCAGGCGGCTTCTCTCGCTGCGCGCCGTATCCTCCTCCGCCTCCCCCGCCTCCTCCTCCGCCGTACCCTCCTCCACCTCCTCCGCCGTATCCTCCTCCTCCGCCGCCGCCGTAGCCGCCGGCGGGGGTGCCGTAGCCGCCGGCGGGGGCGCCGTAGCCGCCGGCGGGGGCGCCGTAGCCGCCCTGCGCCGCGCCGTACCCCCCTCCCCCCTGCGCCGCGGCCGCGCCATACCCGCCTCCTCCTCCTCCTCCTCCTCCGGGGTTGACACGCGAGGAGCCGAGCAGGCGCGTGATCTCGGCGAGGGCGTTGGAGACCTGGACGTCGTAGCCCATGAGGGTGACGAGCCGCGAGTCGTCCCCCCAGCCGGGGGGCGGCCCCTCCTTGTCGAGCACAAACAGGTGGGCGCCCGTCCGCTGCTGCAGCTCGCGGTACGTCGCCCCCCCCACCCCGATCAGCCTCCCCACGAGGGGCTTGGCTACCTTGAGGTCGTGCCGCACGACGCCGGGCTGCGCCTCGAGCTGCTGCATGCGCTTGCCGATCGCGACGGCGGCGTTCGACCACGCCGGGTACCCCTCGATCAGCCGCGCCCACCCCCCCTCCGGCGCAGCAGCGCTCGTCCCGTCTGGCGGCGGAGCTGTCATCGGCGGAGGGGCGCCGCCGTACCCTCCGAGGGCGCCCATCCCGTAGGCGCCGAGCCCCACCATGCCGGGCGGCATGCCTCCGAGGCCGGGCATGCCGTAGGCGCCCATCCCCGGCATGCCCGGCATGCCCGGCATGCCCGGCATGCCCGGCATCGCCCCCATCATGCCCCCGAGGCCGACCCCGAGCCCTCCGAGCCCACCGCCCGCAGCGGCCGTCGCGGCGGCGAGCTCGGCCTGGGCGGCGGCGAGCTGCGCTTCGGTGGCCGCGGCCGCCGCGGCAAGGCTGCTCCCGCCGCCGACGAGCGCCCCCGGCGCCGCCGCACCCGCAGCCGTCGCCGCCGCCGCGTCTGGGGCGGCCACGGGCGCCGCGGGCGTGATACCCGCCGCCGCGGGATCGGAGGATGGCGCCGGGGCGCCATCGGCGCCGCCGGCCTCGCTCACCGCAGCGCCGAACGCCGGCTCGCCCGCCGCCTCACCAAAGGCCGGGGTGGTCGAGTCGCTTGCGGCGGGCGCAGCGGGCTCCGCGGCAGGCTCGGTGGTGGGCTCGGCGGCGGGCGTTTCGGCGGGCGCGGCAGTCTCGGCGGAGGGCTCCGTGGAGGGCTCGGCCGCGGCCGTCTCGTCGGGGGGCGCGATCGTCTCGTTCATTCGCGTCACCGCTGTATCAAGGCACCTCAGGACAGCAGCACTCGAGAAGAGAAAATCGCGTGGGCAGATCAGACCGACAGCAGAGTCCTCCCATCCCTCCCTTGGGTTGTCCGTTTTCTTTCTTTCTTTAGCAGAGAAGAGGCAGACTCCCCAGGGTGGGCGACGGCTAGCGCATCACACTCTCCTCTCCTTAAAATCCCTGTGTGGTGGCGGCGTGCCGTTCTCCCATCCCTCCCTTGGGTTGTGTGTTTTCTTTCTTTCTTTTAGCATGTCTCTGCTCGTCTTCCTGCTCCTCGCTCGGCCGGGCGGTGGCACGGGTGATGCGGAGGCGTCGCCGCCGCGCTTGCGCGTGCGCGGGGCGGCGCCGGAGCCCACCTGCTGGCACCGCCACGGCGCGACGCCCGGGGGCGGGAAGACTCAGGGCGAGGCTCAAATGCAGCTCCACAACGAGCATTCTGACGCCGAGAAGCTCTCTGGCGACGAGCAGCGGCGGAGAGGCCTGGGCGATCGGGCCGATTCGGCGGCGCGCGGCCTAGCGCGCGGCGTGCAGGCACCCCGCCCGCCCACGGCCGCAGCGGCGTGGCTGGCGAGAACCGCCCTCACCTTCTCGGCGAGAATGGCGAAACTCTTCTCGCAGTCATACCTCCAAAATGGCGACTCGCGTGGCACGATTGGCCCTCTGGCGCGCTCGATGCCCAGCCCCGCGGCGCCCGCGCGCCGCGCAAAGCTGGACATCAAGCTACGACATGGGCGTGCTTTGCTCCCTTCGGCGTCGAATCTCACGCTTCTTGATCAATTTCGGCGTTCGGATTACGTCGAAATATAGAAGTCCTTCACTTCAATCCTTTTTTCTTTCGCAGGAACCTGAGCCAACACCCATCGGCCGGTGGCTGGCACGGAAATCCCGAAAGGGTGGTGTTCGCTCCAATCTCCTTTCTTCCTCTCTTCCTCTCCCCCTTCCCGCCGCTCCCCCCCTCGCCGCACCCGTCCCCCCACCGCCCTCGCCGCCCCCCCTTCTGCCGTCCCCACGGGGAAACCCAAAGCGCAGACTAACCCTCGGAGAACCGTGTTTATTTTACCTCGGCCCTTTCCCTGCGAACGCGCACCCCCAGGGCTAGGGCTCTCTAGCCCGTAGCCCGATGCCAATCATCCGGCCCGCTGGGTGCGCTTCTTAGCTCCCCGGCCCTGGATGTGCGGTTGATGACTGCACTCCAAGACCAAGTGCTCCAAGGGCTCTTTACCCTATTCTGACTCGCTGCTGAGGGAGGGTGTAGAGGATGCAGAGTGTAGAGCGCTGTAGTAAGAGCTGTAGAGCTGTAGAGCGCTCTGGAGCGCTAGCTCAAAAGTGTCAGCTACGTAGGTACGTAGGACATGGATATGGATCGCAACGTCCAATTCGTGTGATTTATACCCCGTTTAACTATACTAATCTTCTGCAAGGCAGGTTGATGTTATTGAATTTAACTGGGGCAAGGGGGAGGCACCGAAGAACATAAATGCATCGGGCGATGGTGGTATGGCCGTGAACGAGGGCCACGACGGCGGCTCAAGCGGGAGGGAGCGGAGACGGTGGGCAGAGAGCGAAGTGGGTGAGACTGATGATGCTCCTTCGACTTCGGGAGCGGTTCCGCTGCTGGGCGAGCTTCAGGATGGTGCTCACGCGAAAAGGAATCGACGCGATGTACAAAGCATACAAGAAGAGGAGAAAGAAGAGGAGAGGCGCCAGAGATGACGAAACAGAAGCTAGTGCAGACGAGGGCAGGGTAGACCCGGGGACGGCGGAGGCGGACCAGACGGCATCGACCGCCGAGGGAACGTTGGGAAGAGGCACGAGGAGGGCGGCGACCTCAACCGACTATGGAGGACCCGTCACCAGACGACGCAGGGCGGACGACGGTGAGGCGGAGCAGTCGCGCAGGGCGAGACGAGGGAGGGAGCAGGACGTTGCGGAGATCAGCAGGAGGATGTACGAAGAGATTAGGAGCAGCAGGGACCCGAGGGACCATGTGGAAGACGGCTAGTGCTAGTCCCCCATCGGGAGGACGACCCCGGCTAGCCGCCGACCACACCCACAAAGAACCCTGCACAAAGACCGCAGGGCGGGGACCTGTTCCTTTTTACCCATCTCCTAGTAGAGGTGTCCGTTTTATTTATTTATTGGCCGATGACCACTGGGGGAGCGTGAACTTTGGATTCATGTGAGCATCACTACCGGCGGAAGCTTAAAAGAGGCAAACGACAAACTTGCCCACGCCTATAGCGAGAGCCGGATTCTCAAATTGCTGCCCGCTTAACATATGTCGGGTAAAGCGCGGGTTTTCTTCCCGGTTCGCCATAGGGCAGGCTTAGGATCGTGCCGCTCCTCGCCGCCACCGCGAGCTACAGCACACGAGCTCGCGTCGGAAGGGGGGATCTGCCATGGTGCGTCGGCCGCCGCCCCCCGCGTGCACCGTCGTCTCTCTCCATGCGCCCGCCGCTCCGCCCTGCCGCGTGCGCGCGTGCGCACAGCTCTCTCCGGAGCTCCGCTGTAGGTTGAGGTCCGGTTCCTGCTGCTGGAGACGGCGATGGGCTTTGCCATCTTCGACCGAAAGGAGTCGGACGAGATTGGCGCCGAGCTGGCGGACGCACAGAAGGCGACGCCCGACTTTTCTCGCTTCTCCAAGATTTGCGCGCTCCGCGGCTTTATGCCGTTTACGTCGGCAGAGGACGCCCTCGAAAATATCAACGACTTGGGGGAGGGTGTGCTCTCCCCGGTGCTGCGGACGGCGGTGGAGACGAATGTGCCCGCCGCCAAGGCGGGCAAGAAGGCCAAGGCGGCCCTCGGCGTCGGCGAGGAGAAGATCGGCAAGGCCATCCAGGAGGAGCTCGGCACGCCGGTCGTGTGCAACGACCTCACGCGCGAGCTGCTGCGGGGCTGCCGGGTGCACATCTCGACCTTCCTGTCCGGGCTGCGGACGGGCGACGTGGAGCGCGCGCAGCTGGGCCTCGCCCACTCCTACTCGCGCTGCAAGGTCAAGTTTGATGTCAACCGCGCCGACAAGCACATCATCCAGTCGATAGCGATCCTCGACACGCTCGACAAGGACATCAACACCTTCGCGATGCGCGTGCGCGAGTGGTACTCGTGGCACTTCCCGGAGCTGCTCAAGATCGTGTCCGATAACTACATGTACGCCGCGCTCGTCACACTCATCCGGCGGCGCGACTCGCTCTCGACGGAGCGGCTGCCGGAGCTCGAGCGCGTCGTGATGGACGCCGACAAGGCAAAGGCGGTGCTCGACGCGTCAAAGCACTCGATGGGGATGGACATCTCGGACATCGACCTGCTCAACATCGAGACCTTTGCGCAGCGCGTGATGAAGCTCGCGGAATACCGCCGCTCCCTGCAGGAGTACCTGCACAACAAGATGAATGCCGTCGCGCCAAACCTGCAAGCCCTGATCGGCGCGCTCCACACGCCGCACACCCAATTCGCGAGGCTGAGGCTGAGGCCGAAAGCGAACCCCCCCCCCCCCCCCCCTCTTTTCCCTCTTGCGGGGGGACCCCCCCCCCCCCCCCCTTCCCCCTTCCCCCTCTCCCCCAGGCGACCAGGTCGGCGCGCGGCTCATCTCGCACGCGGGCTCGCTGACCAACCTGTCAAAGTACCCCGCATCGACGGTGCAGATCCTGGGCGCCGAGAAGGCGCTCTTCCGCGCGCTCAAGACGAAGGGCAACACGCCCAAGTACGGGCTCATCTTCCACTCCTCCTTCATCGGCCGCGCCGCCGCAAAGAACAAGGGCCGCATCTCGCGCTACCTCGCAAACAAGTGCTCCATCGCGTGCCGGATCGACAACTTTTCGGACGAGCCGACCTCCAAGTTCGGGGACAAGCTCAAGGAGCAGGTGGAGCAGCGGCTGCGCTTCTACGACTCTGGCGAGGCGCCCAAGAAGAACGTCGACGCGATGAGGGAGGTGCTGGACGAGCTGCGGGCCGAGGCAGGCGGAAAGCCCGACAAGGAGGGCAAGAAGGAGAAGAAGAAGAAGAAGCGCGAGGCGGCCGACGAGGCCGCGGCCGAGGAGCCGAAGAAGAAGAAAAAGAAGAAGAAGGACAAGGACTGAGCGGGAGTGTCGGGCAGTGTGTGGCGCAGCGCGGAGCCGGAAAATGATCACGGCGCGCCTGGGGACGCGTTATGTCGGGGAGTCAGTATGAGAGTTCTGTGCGCATGTTCTTCTGTACGTTGTCATTACCATACGCCAGTAATAAGAATCGGTACGGAAAAGAGCGAGTGGGAGGAACACAAGCATTTCGGAGACGGACCATTTGGGCCTCTGCGCTCTGGCTCTGCGCTCTGGGTCTGGCCTCTGGCAGTGGCACCTCTGCGCACTGCGGCCGGCGCGCGGGGCGGCGCAATCGCGCTGGCGCGCGCCCCCCGGCGCGCGCGCAGCGGAGGATGGGCAAAGGGGTTGGCCGATGACTCCTCAGAGGAGCAGTCCTGTCTACTCGTTCATCCACAGAGGCGTGCGGAAGCCCGCTCCGGCGTATGGCGCCGAGGCGCCCAGCTCCTCCTCGATGCGCAGCAGCTGGTTGTACCTAGCGCGAGGCACCGCGGCTGAGGGGCAAGCGCGCCGCACGCCGCTCCCGCGACGGGCAGGCGTGGCGCACTTTGCGAGCCGCTCCGAGCGGCAAGGCGCGCCCGTCTTGATTTGGCCGGTGCAGAGGCCGACGGCGAGGTCGGCGATGTAGGTGTCCTCCGTCTCGCCGGAGCGGTGGGAGGTCATCACGCCCCAGCCGGCCGCCTTCGCGTCCTTGACGGCCTGGATCGCCTCGGTGATGGAGCCGATCTGGTTCACCTTGAGCAGCAGCGCGTTGGCCGCGCTGTCCTTGACCGCGCGCTGCAGAGCGGCGGGGGGGGAGGGGCGAGGCCCGGCGTCAGCGGCTCGAGTGCGCCGCCGGAGGAGCAGAAGCGGGACGGGGGAAGCGGCCGGGGAGGGCCAGGCGTGGGAGGGGGCGAGGGGTCTCCTCACCGCGATCTTGGTCGGGTTCGTGACGGTGAGGTCGTCGCCGACGATCTGCACGTCCTTCCCGTACTTTGCAACCATCTCGGACCAGTTCTCCCAGTCGTCCTGCAGGCAGGACAAGGGGCCGGTGCCCGCGGGCTGGGGTCGTCCGGAGAGAGTCGTCCAGCGGGTGCGGCGGGTGCGGCGGCCCCTGTCAACCCTCCCCCTCCCCCAAACTTGCCGGGCGAGCCTCTGCCGCCCGCCCCGCCCCACCCCCCGCCTCGCCCCACCCCCCCGCCCCGTCCCCGCTGGCGGCGGCGCGCCTCGTCAAAGCCATCCTCGATGGTGACGACGGGGAAGTCCTTGATGAGGCCGCCGTAGAACTCCATCAGCTCCGCGCCCGTGATCTGCTGCGACGTCGCGTCCCACATGCCCAGGTCGTACAGCGCGTCCTTGCCCGACGGGCTGTCCTTGACCTTGAACTCGGAGGCGGCGACGTCGAGGCCGACAGTGCACTTGCCCGCGTAGCCCGCCTGGCAAGCGGCGCGGCGCGGTGAGGGGAAGGTGCCGCTCCCTCTGCCGCCGGTGGGTGGGCGCGGCGGCGCCTGGTCGATGGCCTCCATCACCAGCTCGATGCCTATACCGCACATGTCGTGGACGTGTCGTGGGCGTGCCGCGAGCGAGGTTGGCGGCCCCGCCTCGAGCGAGGCACGCCGGAGCGCGAGTCGCACGGCGGCGCGAAGCCGCCCTGGAGGGGAGGGGAGGGGCGTGGCGGAGTGCGAGGCGAGGGCCGGGCCGACCGGTGCGGCGCGCTGCTCTCGCTGCACCGCCGGGGCGCGCCTCGTCTCCGATCAGCGTGGCGTCGCCGCCGAACTTCTTCTTGAGGATCTTTGCGAGGTTGTGGTAGACCTGCGGGCGCTGGATGAGGGTGGGCGGCCCGCGGCGCGGTCAGGGCGAGGGCGGCCGCGGCGTCCGGCCGCGCCTCGGTGCCGATGAGCATGCCCTCCTTGAAGGAGGCTGCGCCGGTCGGGATGACAAAGTACTCTTGGAACGGCAGCTTGTTGCCCGCGTGCGAGCCTCCGTTGATCACGTTGAAGCAGGGCACCGGCATCATCAGCTGGCTGTTGCCGGCCAGGTCGGCGAAGTGGCGGTAGAGCGGCACGCCCTTGGCTGCGGCTCCCGCCTTGGCGGCCGCGAGCGACACGCCCAGGATGGCGTTGGCTCCGACGGTGCCCTTGTTTGCGGTGCCGTCGAGGCCATTCATCTTTGCATCAATCGCCGCCTGGTCCGTCGGGTCCATCCCGACCAGCTGCGGGGCGAGCACCTTGTTCACGTTGTCGACCGCCGTGAGCACGCCCTTCCCCATGTGCCGGTCGCCGCCGTCGCGCAGCTCGACCGCCTCGTAGGCGCCTGTTGAAGCGCCGCTCGGCACCGACGCCCGCGACAGCACGCCTCCCGCGACAAGGTCCACCTCGACCGTCGGATTGCCGCGCGAGTCGTAGATCTGGCGCGCCTTGACCGACTCGATTGCCATCGTGGCGTCGGCGGCACGGGCAATCGCATGCACCGCCGAGCGCGGGATGCTCACGGCTGAGCGCTGAGGCAGCAGCGCGCCGCTGAACCCGGAGATCACGAGAAGCGACATGTGAGTCCCTATGGAGAGTCAGGAGACGATGAGGAGGCCGAATATCTGTGTGAGAGGGGCCGCGGCGGCGAGGTCGCAGCCGAGGGGTTGCGAGATGAGCAGGCTCGAACAAAAGAAAACACGCCCCTTTCGTTTTTAGGCGCAGAACGGAGACCCGCGTCCTTTCTTCCCTGTGTATGAGCGAGCTCTCTCTCTCTAGCCCGCAGCCCGATGCCGATCCATCCGGCCGCCGCGGTGCTTCAATCAAGGTTCAAGCCGCTTCATTCATAGCTCCCCGGCCCCCGGCCCTGGATGCGAGGTTATCGACTGCACTCCAAGTGCCCCAAAGTGCTCAATCAAGTGCAAGTAAGTGTGAAAGTGAGTGAGTGAGAGTGTACGAGTAGAGTGAGGCAAGCCTTCCCAGGCAAGCCCTTCCTATTTCGCAAAGAAAAACCGACGGAGGGCGAGACGATCGAGGGGTCCCGTACCATGGTCCATGCGGTGTGAGCTCTGTGTCTTGATTTGCCAACAACATACCTAAACACAATGCGGAATCGACCCTATCCAGTGCTCAAGGCTCAAATAAAAACGGACGATTTTGCGTCGGCACATTTCCATGTGTGCGCGCGCATGCATGAAGACGGTAAGTCTAATCGACTCAGTCACCGCCACACACGACAGATTTGATGCCACTGCCAATGCACGCATCAAGACGACGGACAGGAAGAAGAAGCAAAATGCTGCGTGGCCACAAACCCGTGTGTAGAAAGAACGCGTCGATGTGGGTTCGGCTGGATCGAAGCGGATCAGGAGTGCCATGCAGAATGTAGCGGCACTGAGGCGCTAGACATGGGGCAGACAGAGTACTGCGCCTCCTTGGGGTACACTTTTTGCTATGTACGGATCTATCCCCGTGCACAACGAATTCGGAAGAAGAAGGCGCAGCGGAATTCAAGGCGGGTGACTTCTGCCCGGGGTTTGGATGCGGGTGGCTGGTGCGACTTGTACTAGCGATTGCCGAGAGGAGTCCTGCGCGTGCGATGGGGCGCAGGGCGCAAGCTGCTGCGCGGTGACTCGTCAGCACCCAGGATGCCGACGCACTCGTCAGCACCCAGGATGCCGACGTACTACTTGATCGCGGGGATATACGTCGGGTACATGATTCTCTCAAGCCTGGCGCTATACCTTTGCACGCGGCAGCACAGAGCAAGGCTGGTGGCGACGCTCACGGAGCAGTGCGGGTTGGGTGGACGAGTCCCTTCTACCAAAGCCCGAGCCAACACGGGTCAAGCTCGAGGCAAAGAGGCTCGTATACCACATCGACGTGATTCTGCCTCGAAGCAGCGTGACAAGCGCACGACCGGTTTCAACGGCAGTGCCGCTGGTGTCGGAGGCGTCTGTGCCCATCATCGTGGAGGCCATTCCAGTGTAGCATCGCGGATCCAAGCGGTGAATCGAACCAGACTCCTGTGGCATAGCCTCACGCTCGACACGGGTGGGTCAATCACACACTCCTTTGCGCGCCGTGCCGCCACCCCGAACCGGCCGGAAAGAGAGGAGAGGGACGGTTTTCGATGGACCGTACCTCGCACTGGCTGAGAGGGCAAAAGAAGGAATAGATTTCCCTTTAATTATAGCGCACGTGGCAAGGGTGTGCAAGGACGTACGGAAGTCGAAGTATGTCGTCGCCGCGTGAGTACCGCATGCGCGCCGCGCTTCACCCGCCGCTATTTCCCGGACCCGTGGCGACCAACGACACCACCGCGGCCGACATCGGCATGACAACACCACCCTCGCTGCCGCCGCCCAGTGCGCTGCTCCTCCCGGTGCCTGACGACGACCTGTTTGGCTGGTCAGCGCCTCCGGTCGTGACCGGCAGGGACGATGCCCTGCTGGCAAAGCTCTCAGGCAAGAGCTCGAGCGCCCTCACTGCCAACGACCTTCGTCTCCTCATTATCCAGCACCGGCTGCCTGTCCCACTTGTCGAGGGTGGTCGGCGCCTAGCAGAGCTCAAGAAGCAGGTCGCCCACGCCCATCGATGTGCCTATCCCGTGCGCCGCTCGCGTCGCTCCGCGCGGTCGTCGCGGGGCAGTGCAGCAGGCAGGAGGAGCTCGAGCAGAGCTTCACGCGCACCGCTGTGCAGGTAGTAGACCTCGCGTTCTTCACCCTTGTTCTTCGTGTCACCACACACTGTCCTCCTCTGTCCTGCGCGTGCGCACCCCGGCTCGTGTGAAGCCGTGTGCGTCCTTTCTCTGGACATTTGAGTTTAAAGCAACACGAGAATTGGTGCGCGGGAACAAAGCCAGGCGCTCTGGGGCATATGCGCGGATCGCGCTCTTCTGTGCGCCGCGCGAGTGATTCTGAGATCAGGTTGGGCGACTGGCAGACATTTCAAAAATTTGGCGCCGCAGGCGCCCGCTGCGTGCCCACCATGGTTGGGCGCGCAGCGAAGAAAATTTTGCGCTCTCCGACAGCCTTTTCTAATAGGAAAATGGCCTCTACTCGGCGCCATACCGCTTGTCGGCGCACAGCGGAGTTCGCAAGCCGGACCTGCTGCCTTCCCTTCTACGTAATTTCAGAATGGAGGCTCAAACGCAGCGCAGGGCTCAGACCAAGTGCAAGTCGATTTGTACCAAAGTTGGTAGACAGTGCCAAAACCGCGGAACCGAAAATGGCGTTTAATTTCGCGCACCTGCTGTCCGCCGCCTGCGGCGGCGCTCCGCACCGCTTGAGGCGCCTGCGGCGCCCCTGGCGGCGCGCTGTCGTCCGCGCGCCCCTCTGTGGTTTTCGTGGGGGGCTCGGCTCGTATGTCTCGATTTGTACCGGATTTCGACGTTAGTGGCAAAACTGCGGAACCGAAAATGGCGTTTAATTTTGCGCACCTGCTGTCCGCCGCCTGCGGCGGCGCTCCGCGCCGCTTGGGGCGCCTGCGGCGCCCCCCTGGCAGGTGGCAGGGCAGTGTGTACGGCTGCGGGCGTGCGCCCGGTACACCACCGGCGCTCTATGGCGTGCTCCGGGGGAGCACGACTACGCAGTCGTGGCTTCCACACGCGAGAGAGTGGCTTCTACATTTACGAAAACATTGGGCGTCCCTAGTGCCGCATCCATAAGAAGTGACGTCACGGTTCCAGGAGCGCCTGGCGGCACAGCTTAGAGTGTGGCAGCCGAGCGCCGGCCACGACTATCGAGTCGCCGTCGCGGAGCTGAGGGCTGGCCGACGGGTGGCGCGGTCTTCCTCCCAGCGCCACCCATCGGTCAGCCCTCAGATCGATCGATCGGCGCTCAAAGTCGCTTCAGATCCGAGAAAGCTGCTGGCGCCGCTGCCGATCCCAGCCGCGACGCCAGCAGCTTCCTCTGCTCTCCAATGCGCCGAGAAGCGACGCGGCGGTGCTCGGCTCGCCATGCACGATGACGGATCCGCTGGGTGCTCGTCGGCCGGTCCGGTGGCACCCTATTCGCGCGTCACCTGCCGGCGTCCCGACGACAGCCTCGCGCCGCCGCTGATGGAGGGGCGGTCGGCGCCGCTGCCGCCGCGCCGCCGGTGGGAGAGGCACTGGTGGTGGCCTGGGCGGCCCTCCGCCGCCGCTCGGCGCGCCCGGGCAGCGGTGGCAGCCTGCGCCGCCACCGCTTCGAGAGGGCGCCCCCCGCTTCGAGCGGGCGCCCCCGCTTCCAGCGGGCGCCCGGGACGGGTTCCCCGCTTCGAGCGGGGAGATGCGGCCTGGGATTCGCTTTCTGAAATGTCTGCCTCCAAAGGGGAAACGCCCAACCTGATCTCAGAATCACTCGCGCGCGCAGCCTGCGGGCCCTCGACCAGCCGCGCCCCCCAGAAGCAGAACGACGCGACGCCCCGCGGCTCGCGCGAACGCGCCCCCGCAGCGGCACGGCGCACGCAGAGCGGGTGTGCGGATGGTCTCCACGAGAGCACAACTTAGGCAGACGGCATCAATTAGTGGCTCTTTGTTGTGGCAAGAAGATGTAAAGAAAACGCTCACCTCGCTCTCACCTCTGACACGCGCGCACCGTGCACCGTCCTCCCTTTGTGCTGACCAGACAACACTACGTACCAGCGCGCTAGGATGTGCGGGAGCCCAATGCACGAGGGCCTCGCGATACACGTACCTCGCTCAGGTGTTCCGGTCGGGAGGACTCGGTCTCGCTTACTTCCAGTGCTGGGCGCTGATGCGCTTGGTGCCCCACTGCGCCGCAGCCGGCTCGGCAGGCGCCGGGGCGTCGGCCGGCTCCTCGTCGAGGGCGGGGCGGGAGGGCATGCACTTCGGCGCGGCGGGCAGGAGGTTCGAGAAGGCCTTGGATAGCTTCTGGATCAGCGTCGGCTTCTCCTCCTCCTCCTCGGGAGCGACCGCGGGCGCCTCCTCCACCGCCGTCTCGGGCGCCGCCTCCGGAGCAGCCTCAGGCGCAGCCTCCTCGGCCACAGGCTCCGGAGAAGGCTCCGGAGCCGCCTCAGCCGGCACCTCCTCGTTCAGCGCCTCCTCTGCCGCCGCCTCCTCGACCTGCGGCTCCTCGATCACCGGGGTGGAGTCCTTGCGCGGCGAAAAGACCGCGGCAATCACACCAAAGATGGACTCCTCGGGGCGCAGAGTGGGGACCGCATCGGCAGCCGCGGCCGCCGCGGCCGCCGCCGCCTCCTCTGGCGCCTCCACGTCAATCAGCGCGCGTACTATTGGCGCCTCCACCGCCTCGACCGGCGCGTCGGCCTCCGCCGCCTCGGTCTTGGCAGCCTCAACAGAGGGCTCAGACTTGCGGCCCGACACGTACTCAACCAACTTGTCCACCAAGGAGGGCGCCTTGGTCGGCTCGGCCGGCGGCTGCTCCTCGGCCGCCTCGACAGGCGCCGCCCCGGCCTCAGCGACCGAACCCTCCTCCTTGTGCTCCTCTGCCGCCGCCGCCTCCGCCTCGGGCTCCACGTCCGAGCGTGCGGCCGCCGCGTCGGCGGCGGGCGTCTCGGTGGGCGCGACGTCGGGCGTGGTGTCGACAGCGGTGGTGTCGGCGGGAATGCTGGTCGGCTCTGGCTGCGGGACCGGCTCGGCGGTGTTGTCGTACGTCTTTGAGCTGCAGCCACCCATGCTTTTCGCGGTTGCTTTGTCTGGTCGGCTGACTACCTTTCGCGCCGTACGTCCTTGGCCACGTGCGTTCGAACAAAGTTTCAGTTTTGAAATGTTGTTTCTTTTCTTGTTGTTGGTGAATGTCTCTGAGGACTGAGCGAAATGAAAAAATACGCAAAGGCTGCTCGACAGGGCGGCTTGCATTGTGGCGAGCGAGCGAGCGAACGCGGTCGGTCGCCGTTACTCCAACTTTGCTTTATCGATCGAACTCCGGTCGGTTATATCTTATAACCGGGCGGAAGTTTGGTCGGGGGTATGCGTATGGCGCTCGAAAAGACAAGCGAACGAGAAGTGCATATTTTTTTCATTCGCAGGCGACTGTATTCTTGATTGACTAGCGTGTCGGGCGGGGCCGTCGGGAGGGGCGAGCGTGTGTCCGGCGAGGCGCCCATACCTCACCCGTACCTTTGCCGAGGTAGCGCGCGGTGTCCTATACCTCCACCTTAGGTAAGTGGCCCATGTCTGTACCCCTTTACTGTACCTCTACCTAAAAGTGTGCCGGCCAGCGCCCACACCGCTCACCGGCACCGGGGGTAGGGTCAGAGGGACTGCACCCAAGGTGTTGAGGTGAGCTCCTTATGAAGTGTGGATTCTTTTGTATTATCTTCGGGTAAGGTATTGCATGGGGGATCGTGCGTATTCTCGTATCACTAGCTCCGAGTAGAGGGGGCGCCGCCGCAGCTAGGGGAAACCCAAAGCGCAGACCAACCCTCGGAGAGTATTCTCGTATCATTCGCTCCGAGTAGAGGGTGCGTTCTGCTGCTAGGGGAAACCCGGAGCGCGGTGCTATCCCTCGGAGACCCGTGTTATGGCCCTGCGACCGCGCACCCCCCAGGGCTAGGGCTCTCTTGCCCGCAACCCGATGCCAATCATCTGGCCAACTGGGTGCGCTTCTTAGCTCCCCGGTCCTGGGCGTGCGGTTAATGTATAATGACTGCACTCCACAAGTGCTCCAAGTGCTCCGGCATCGAGCAGAAAAGGCGAGACGGTGGCAGGCGCAGGGCCGCGGCCGACGTGCGACGAAGAGACATCAGAAGCGACTGCAGAGGCAGTCTGGCAACCCCCGGAAAGCGAGCAAGAGACCGAGTCAAACTGATAATTGAGGGCTCGCCCTGACGGGCGGAGGACGGGGAGCCCTGGGGCGAGTCGCATATTTAGGCGTTAGCCGTGTACGTGCGAGGCGTATGGTGTTGTGTGCCCGTTACCGCCGTTAGCTCCGAGTAGAGGGGGCGTTCTGCAGTGAAGGGGAAACCGTACACGGAACTAACCCTCGGAGACCCGTGTTTACAATTACGGCCCGCTCCCCGCCGCACACCACGGCCCCCCGTTTAGCTCCAAGTGCTCCAAAAGTGCTCCAAGTGCTCGAGAGGCCGAAAAGGTGAGCGCGCTAAGGCCGCGTGTCGTGTACGTATAAGGTGTCCTTGGGCCAGCTCGTGAGCAGCATTACGTGTATTCAGACGGGACCGATCTACACGCTGCCTACATCGTCTCAGCACACACCGGACAACACTAAGGGACGTCCGAAATTCGCACAATGGCTAGTCCCACGCCCGCCACATGACGCCCACTGCAGCCGCGTTGGTCGGCGCGCGCCGACGCCGACCATATCACCACCGACCGACGGCTCGCCTATCGGCTCTCCAATCTCGTCGCCGGCGGCAGGCCCGCATGGCGCGCTGCTCGATGGCAGCCTGCTCAGTACGCCTTGGACAGTGACTTCTGCCTCGCTGCTCATACTGCAGCCGCCTCCGGGGCCGGCGCCGGCCGCCACGCTTCGCCAGTGCTGTCTACGCCTGCGACACGCGTGGCGGCTCGCCGCCCGCGTCGCCCGCGGCGGGCCCGCATGGCGCGCCGCTCGTCGGGAGCGTTCCCAGCAGGCTGTGCAGGGCAGTCTGCCTCACACAGGGCGCCGCCACCGCTGCGCGGGGCCGCCACCGGCGCTGCTGCCGTGAACAATGCCGCCGTGTACGTCACCATCGCCTCTCTTCGTCGCCGATCTCGCCGATGCTGCTCGCCGCTCGCCGCCGCCCTGCCTTGCCCTGCCCTGCCCTCGCACAAACAACCAACACACACACACACACACACACACACACACACACACACTACACACCCTGCCCCCACCTCGAGCGCCCCGCGCCCTCCCGCCCCACGCCCTGCGCCTCACGCCTCGCGTCCCACGCACGCCCCGCGCCCCGCGCCCACACGCCCCTCACCTCGCGCCTCACGCCTCCCTCCCCACCCTCTCAGGCATTTATCCTCCCTGCTGCTCGCCGACTCCTCCTCCCCCCGCATGACCGACGACTACCCGTCCTTCGGCGACTCCTCCCTCCTCGGCGCCAACGCCTACTACCCGTTCGGCCCGGGGAGGGGCTGGAGCGCAGCCATTCCAACGGCTGGAGAGTTTCTGAACGGCCGTGCATGCGCCTGCATGCCCCTTACTAAGAATGTCCCTCGCTCCTGCTCCTCTCTCGGAAGACGCGCGCCGGCCTGGGGGACTCGCTTGCGATCCCGCTCCAGCCAGAGGCCGCGTGAGGCGTGTGGGACGGAGGGTGCACGCTGGGGCTCGGCCCCAAGAGCGCTGGCCTCGCGTCTCGAGGGGAGGGTGGCTCGTAACTGAGGTCCGCCTGCGGAGACAGTCGTCCTCCCCTCCCTCCGACGTCCTCTACGAGGGGGGGACTCCGAACGGCCGAGCATGCCCTCGCATGCCGGACAACTAGGTAGGTCGTAGACCTCCCCCCCTCTCCGAGGGCAGAGGCTGCCGCCTCTCGGATACTCGGCCATTCCAACGGCCAGGCCGCTCGCTTAAGGCTGATTGGCTAGACTAGCGGCCTACCTCCAATGGGGCTGTCTGGGAACGCGTGGATCCGGCCCGCCCCCCGGCGGGTTACGGTTTAGCGCTGACAGTCAGCCCCATGGCCTGGGGCGTGGGGCAGGTCTGGATCCCACGGGGGATGACATAGACATCCTCCTGCCTAAGAGGCTCGTAGTCGTACCGGCACGCGCCGGGGGAGGTGGTGGTTGCTCCGCCGCCGGACCGGGCGGGGCCCCCTCCACCACCCTCGCCCAGGGATCTACAATGCTGTCTTAAGGTCCGACAGGTTCGGCACCGGGCACCGCCTCGGTATACAAAATTCGCCTGCGGGCGGACCCTCACATATCACAGATCACACACCGGCCGTGTGCTATGCCGTGTGACTTTGTGTAGACCGGGACTTAACGGGACCGCATAACGTTAACAACGAGAAGTAGTGCGCGTCGAGCGAACGAGGGCTTCTGCTAGAAGAGGCCCAGGAATTTCTGCCGAGCAGGCTCGGGCGCAGCAGGGTCGAAGCCGTCCACGAACTTTTCCAGGCCGGACGCAGACTTGTAGATCTTGCCCTTGTCCTTGAGATTTTCGTACCGTCCGCGCTTGAGGACGACCATACTGCCGTCGTTGCCCATGACAGCCGTGGAGCTCGAAAACGGGCCAAAGCCACCAGGAAGCCCGTTGGCGAGCGTCTTTTCTCTGACCAGCTCCTCATTAATCGCGGCGTTGGCGGCACTCCGCTGCCGCAGCTCCCGAATGAGGTCAGACTCGGGCTCAATCTCCTTCGCCGGGCTGGATTCGACCACGCGCCGCGAACCTGGAGCGGTCGTACTCGTTCCAGCGCTGCCGCCCTGCTCCGCACAGGCGCCCAGCGCCGTGCGCCTGACACACGGCCTGCTGTCGAACATCACCGGAGGGTTGAGCTCCTCGCCAAGCTGCGCAGCGTAACTTGGAGGAAGCTGCTTCAGGCTACTGCAGGCGAGGAGGCAGCACAGCGCAGAGCGGTGGTAAACATAAAAGGGACGGTTAAACGACATGGCCCGGATCGCGTGCGCCAGGCCCCGCGCGCAGAGGGCGGCTCTCTGAGCTCACCTGACACAGTACGCTGGCCACGCCGGTTTCTTCTTCATGAACCGCGAGGAGCCAACACTGCGAATTGTGCTCGGCTCGATCCTCGAAGAAGAAAACGCACTCAGAACGTGCAAAGATGAGGGTACGTGAGGACTCACTACGAGCATAATTACGCTGGACACACGTTTGACAAAGGAGTGCTGGCTCCACTTTAAGACTTTAAGGATGTGGAGGACTGCAGGGCGGCCCAATCCAAGCTCGAAGAGAAAGAGCAGCCAGGGTGCCGTGCCCAAGAAATAAATAAATAAAACAAGCCAGGCGGTGCCCGGTGCCAACATCGTACGACCTCGTCTGCGCCCTACTCCACGGCTTCGAGCGCGCCGTCGGGGCGCAGACGGAGCAGCACGGCGAACAGCCTCCGCAGCAGCGAGACGAGGGCGGCGGCGGCCCACCACAGTGCGCGCAGCGGCCCCGTCACGGGCAGCGCCAGTGTCTCCACCAGCTGCCCGCGGCGCGCTCTCCGCTCCGCCGCCTCATCCGCGGCCTTAACGTTGGAGGAGGGCTGGATGATGCCTGAGTAGAGCTCGCGCTCGCGCGACCGTTCGGCGCGCGCCATCTCGCGCAGCCGCGACTGCTCGGCGCGCACGCTCGCGCTGCCGCCTCCCGCCCGCTCCGCCTCCTCGAGCGCCTCCTGCGCGGCACGTGTGTCGCCCCGCGCGCGGAGCAGCTGCGCGCGCCGGAAGTGCGCCTTGGCGTGGTTCGGCTCGGCCTTGAGCACCTCGCCAATCAGCTCCTCGCACCGGTCCAGCGGATCGCGCGGCTCCTCTTCGCCCTCCACCTGCACCGGCGCGACGTCCAGCCCCGCCTCGCGCATTTGCAGCACGCACGCGACGTAGTTGAGCTTGACGGGCGTCTGCACGGCGTACGCGGCGGCCTTGTGCTTCTCCATCAGGTCGTACATCTGCATCGGGTCGAAGGCGCAGTGGTAGAGCGCGCGCTCGTACCGGCGCAGCGCGATCTGCCACTCGCCAGCCTTGAAGTGCTCGTTGCCGCGGTCCTTGTGCTCCGCCGCGGTCGCGAGCCGCTCCTCAAAGACGTAGCCGCGCTCGTCCGTCTCCCACGCCTCGGCGTCGGCTGTGGATGCCATCGTGTGGGGCAAAAGGCGCGCTACCGTGACTTGACGACTGGGACCGCGGAAGGCCTGAAAAGGCCGGCCAGGGCTGTTGAAAGAAACGAGCCGGCTCTAGGCTCAGACGGCGAGTTCGCGCTGCGCTAGGCTCAGACGGCGAGTTCGCGCTGCGCTAGGCTCAGACGGCGAGTTCGCGCTGCGCTAGGCTCAGACGGCGAGTTCGCGCTGCGCTAGGCTCGCAGATGGCGAGTGCGCTGCGATAGATCTGCGCTGCGATGAAAAGACCCCATTATAGGAGCCGATAACTCAAGGGAGGACGCGCGGCGTTTTCTTCTTGCGTCCAACTCCGGCAGTTGGTCCAGCATGGCAGCCTCGAGCGACCTGCAGGCTTCAGATTCGGAATCTGCAGGAAAAGATCGACTTCCAGCACGGAGTCGGAGAGATCAAAAAGCGCGACAAGCACATTCGCGATCTCCGCGACGGCGGCCTCGTCGCCGACCTCGAGCGCCTCGAGCGGTCGATCTGCCGGCTCTCTCTGCAGATGGAGCACATGCAGCTCGTCATCAAGAACCCGGAGTGGTCGTTTCACACGTTTGCGATGCCGGAGTCGACCGCCTCCTCGGCGCACACCATCTTTGTCCGCCCGCCCAGCGGGAACAGGATCGAGGTCACAAGGGGAAGCTGCCGGGCGACCTCTTCACGGTCATGCTCAAGGACGAGGAGGGCTCTGGCGAGGGCTCTGGCGAGGGCTCTGGCGAGGGCTCTGGCGAGGGCTCTGGCGAGCCAGCGCGCGAGTCGGGTTTCGAACTGGAGGCCAGTCGACTGCCGTCGGGCTCTTGAGCGGCTGCGCCACTGGCAGATGGCAAAACTGTCTCTCTCTTTGTATCTTCCATACTGCATTTATCAGAAGACGCGGGCTGCTACTCCTGCAGGCATGCTGTCACGTCTGTTAAATTGCCGCCCCCCAAAATTAGCAGAAGTCACAGTGGCGCCGCATCATTTCTTTTGTGTGTGTGTGGGGGGGGGGGGTCTCCTTCCAGCCAGGCAGTGCCCAAAAGGAAAAGTCCAGACGCGGGCTGTCGAGGGGAACGTCCCCCGCTCCCCCCGCAAGGCGATTACTGGCACCCCCTGGCGATCAACTGGTTAATCGTCTTCCAGTTACGATCAGCTATTCCGAGTCACCCCAAGCAGACGCGGCGAAAGGCGAACGGAAAAGAAAAAAAAGGCTGAAAAAGAAAGAAAGAAAACAGACGGCGCAAGGGAGGGATGGGAGGACGACACGCCGCCACCACACAGGGATTTTAAGGAGAAGGGTGTGATGCGCTAGCCGTCGCCCACCCTTGGGCGTGTGCACCATTTCTTTTTGTGACGGAGGGGATTCGTGCCCCGAGCCGCAGCAAGCCGCCAGGCGATCCGGGCGCTTCCCACTCCAGTCGCCCTCCTCCAAGGCCCATCCAAACCGCTCAGCGATGGGCAAGAAGGCCGTCCTCGTCTTTGACGAGAAGGCGCGCAAGGAGTTCATCACCGGCTTTCACAAGCGCAAGGTGGAGCGCCGGCAAAAGGCGCGGCAGCGCATCGCGGAGGAGGTGCGGCAGGAGAAGATACAGGAGCGCAAGGAGAAGCGCGAGCAGCTGAAGGGCCTGCGCGGCATCGGACTGGGCGAGGCGCTCGGCGAGCCGGCGGCCGCCGCGTCCAGCGGCGCGAAGTCTCGCGCTCCCGCCGCCGCAGCAGCACCACCACCCGCCGCGCCGCTCGACGAGGTGGCTTACGACTTCCAAGGCATGACGGCCACCACCGTGGTCGAGTCGCTCGAGCCGGAGCCGGAGCCAGAGCCGCGGCCGCGCGGCCGTCCCGCCGAGCAACGAGGCACGAGCGCGCCGCGGCCCAAGGAGAAGAAGTTCAACCTCGACCAGCCGTTGGCGACCGCCATCCCCGGCTACAAAAGCAAGCTGGCCGCTGGCGCGAGGCGCAAGAAGAAGGAAGGCAAGGCGAAGCGTCGCGGGCCTGTTGGGAAGAAGGAGAAGGCGAAAAATCGCGCCGCCGGAAGAGCGGCGAGGCGAAGCGAGACGCGGGGCGGCAGATGACATTATATTGTGTGTGAGTTGAGTGTGGCGGGACGGCCAGGAGCCAATGAGCAATGTGTCGAGTTGTGATGCAATGATCGTTCGCTAACGCACGGATACATAAGGGGCTCGGTCGATGGCCGGATCGACTGCCGCGCTTATTTTTACTCGCGAAAAACACACGAAAATCTGCTCTCGAAACGCCCGCGCGGTGGCGCGCGCCGCGCGTCCCCCGCCCGCCGCCGCCCGCGAGTCCGACGCGCCGCCGCGAGACTCAGTCTCAGAGACACGTACGTACTTCCTACGAACCTCTGGGCCGGCGCGGGGGCCCCGGCCCACACCGTGCGCCGCGCCGCAGTGCGGAAACGGGGCTCCGGCGCTCAGAGTCGCTCAGAGCACCAACTTCCCGAATGATTACGGTTGATTAGAGGGCAGATTTGGAGAGATCTCGAGGAGTACACACAGATAGACCCTCCAATCATGAGAAACCTCCAACCTGATCGGTCGTACTGACCGCCGACAGATCACTGCAGACAGCAGACAGGCCGACGTCTGCACGCGGCCGGCCGGGCGAGAGGCTTGACACGATCCGACCCTGCGATCCTGACGCTGCTGCTCTAGCTATCAGCCATGCACTGCTGACTGCTGCCACATGTGCGACCTGTGCTGGCCCACTTGGCGGCCTTCCCGGTCAGTGGTGAGGCGCAGTTCAGAGCTGTCGATGGCGCGATGCCGCACTGGTCCCACATTGGTGACACGATACCACCAAGTTTGCCGGTCCAAGAGAGAGGCACCGGCGCTGTCCTGAGAAGTGCGTGGTCCCTTTTGACTGCCCATGCGCGCGAGGCTGTGTAGGCATAGCCTCGAGAGTGCCAGCAGCCAATCCGAGGTGACGCGCATTGCGTCAGAAGCGTGCACACGATGGAAGGACACCTTCCTACTGGCCGTACGATCAGGTCGTCACTGAATGCTTGATACTAAGGCCGCGAGCTATGCAGGTGATCAATTGTGCATCATGGCACGGTCAGCAGCGCCGACAGGCTGTCGCAAGGCGTGATAGCATGGCCGCAAGTACGCCGAATTCCCATGAAAACAAGCAAAAAATCCGCAAAAAAAGAAAAAAAGCGCGAAAAAATCGGCGCCTGCGGCGGGCTGGGGGACCCCATCTCCCCCCCGCATGGACACCCTCTGGGGCCCCCGCGCCGGCCCAGAGCTACGAACCGTACTACGTGTACACCCGCGGGCGGCCCGCGCGGAAGCGCCCTGACCACCGCGGAAGCACACCCGAGAGAGTAGAGTATTGTAAGTAGTATATAGAGCGCGGCGTGCCCCACAACTCGCTCAACCCTCAACGACAGGCTCCGACAGCGGACAGGTGGAACGCCGCCGCGCTGCGCGCAGGGCCGACCGCGGGGCGCTTGCGGCTTGGGGGCGGCACGAGCTGTATAGCCGGCTGTCGTTAAGAGCGCCGTGCCGCCGGGGCCTAGGCCAGAGGTAGGGCGGGCCGCCGAGAGAGGTTGATGGAGCTCATGATCCTCGCACGGCCTGCACGGCCTGCTGCTGCTGCTGCTGCTGCTGCTGCTGCTGCTGCTGCTGCTGCCGCCGCCCCGCGGCATCGGGGTCCGCGTCGGCCGCCCCCCCCTCCGCGGTCCCCGCCTGCTCCAGCTCGAGCGACGAGCTGCGGAGGTCGGCGATGGCGGCGCCAAAGTCCGCGCCGGTGACGCGGCAGCCGGCGGTGTCGGCGAGCGAGACGGCGCGGTCGAGTGCGCGCGCGACGGCGGCGCGCACCAGCCCGGAGATTGCGGCGCCGGAGAAGCCTTCCGTCTGCGCGGCGAGGCCGTCCACCCACGCGCCGAATGCGCGCTCGTCGACGCGCTCGAGCGTGCACTCGCCGCCGGCCGCCGCGCCGCCGTCGAGGGCGAGGCGGCCGGAGTCTCGCATCCGCTCGAGGTGGATGCGGAGGATGGCTGCCCGGCCCGTGGCCTCGGGCATGCCGCACTCGACCTGCACCTCGAGGCGGCCCGGCCGCAGCACCGCGGGGTCGACGAGCTCGCGCCGGTTGGTGAGGGCGACGACGAAGGTGGGTACGGGCAGCCCCGCGACGCCGTCCATCAGCGCGAGCAGCTGGTTGACCACCGAGTCGCGCGCCGCGCCCCCCTCGGAGGAGCCGCTGTCCTCGGAGCGGCGGCGGGCGATCGCGTCGAACTCGTCCAGAACGATGACGTGGAGCTCGTTGTCCTCGGCTGCGATCATGACGTCCTCGGCGTCTCCGGGCCGCGCAGGCACGTTCGGCGCCTGCAGAAGAGGGCGGGGAGGACGCTTTACCAGAGGGTGTCCGTACCTGCTGCTGCTGCTGCTGCTACTGCTGCTGCTGCCGCCGCTGCTGCTGCTGCTGCCGCTGCCGCCCGAGTCGCTCGCGACTACTCCTCTCCCGCTGCTACTGCCGCCGCCTTGAGGAAGAGGTCTCGCAGCTGCGCCTCCGAGTTGCCGACGTACCTCGAGGAGCAGGCGGCGGGAGATGAGTGGAGGGGCAACCGGCTGATTCGTCGACTCGCCGACGCACTTGTCCATGATTTCGGGCCCGCTCACCAGCGTGGCGGGCCGGCGAGAGAGCCCGTGCGCGAGCCTACGTGGCGGGCCCCGCGCCTCTCACACGGGCGGGTGCGCAGGCTGTGGCCGCTAGCTCCCGCTTGGCAAAGCCTCGAGGCGAGGTGTGGCCGAGATGTGGCCGAGGTGCAGCCGAGATGTCACCGAGGTGTGGTCGAGATGTCGCCGAGATGTGGCCGAGATGCAGCCGTGCGCCTCGAGGCGAGGTACGACTTTCCACAGCCGGGAGGGCCGTACAGCAACAGCCCCTTGACCCGTTCGGCGCCGAGCTCGTCGAGCAGGTAGCGAGGCGCGCAGAGAGGCACCCAGATGCGCCTCCGGATCGTCTCCAGCGTCTCGCCGAGCCCGCCCACCGACCGTGTCACCTCTTCCCACGCCTCCGGGTCGAGCGAGCGGTACGCAGCCGCCACCTGCGCCGCGCCCTCCCTCTGCTCAAACCAGTTGCCCGGCCGCCTCGCCAGGTCGGCCATCAGCTTTGGCCGCGCGCTCTCGGCCGCCTTGGCCGCCGCCTCCTTGGCCGCCTTCTTCGCCTCGGCGAGCGCCAGGATGTACTCCTCCTGCTTCTCCACCCACGCCCTCTCGCGCTCCGCCGCCTCGGCGAGCCGCGCCTCCTTCTCAGCCAGCGCCGCCGCCTCGCGCCGCGACGCAGTCATCGCCGCGAGGTGCGCTGCAGCCGAGCTCGCCTCCTGCCACCGCGCGTGGAACGCCGCCCAGCCCGCGCGGCTCACGTCCTCGCCATCAGCAGCGCTGACGGCGGCGCAAAGCTCGTCCGCAAGTTCCGGAGCGAGCGCAGCGCCGTTGCAGAAGAGCTGTTCAAAGGCGAGTACGAAGCCGTCCACGTCCATCTCGGCATCCTGCTGCGTCGAGACACCACACATCCGGCAGAGGTTGGAGTAGGTGGAGTTGGCGCTGCTCACGTCAACCGCTGCCTGCGTCCGGCCTTGCGAGACCGGCTCGGAGGCACACGCGAGAGGCTGGCCGCAGCGCGGAGGCGGTGTTCTTCGGACGAGCAGCCCAGCGAGAAGGAGGGGCAAATAGAGAGGCATGGGCAGTACACTCCCTCTTCACGGCTGGAGCGGCCATCCGGTTACTGTGGCGGCAGAACGAGGACGTGGGCGCTGAGCTACGGGTACTCTTACACTGTGCGATTTCGGGCCCAGGGTTGTGCGTTTATGTGGAGAGGAGGGGTGCTTCAACGTGACCGTGCTCGTCGAAATGTCTCATTGGTGATCAACTAAAACTCGAGCGACGCCAACCAACAAACCTCTCGCCAACCAAGTCGTTTCGCTTCGTGGAGAAGCTCGCAAGGAAGCTGGCCCGACATCCGTGCAGAACCGGCATGCCGGCGTGCGGCACCGTGCCGCCATAGAGGATAGCGGTGCCGCGCTCGGCCCGCAACACGACGCTCGGCGGTTCGTTCAGATTTCCGGTCCGACCACCGGCCGCTTGCCCGCGCCTCACGCGACCAGACAGAACCCAGTGCCGCCGCCCTCGTAGCTCTCGGGCGTTGAGAGTGGGATGAGTACCGTGAGAGTCTGTCTGTCGACGTGTGCATTGAGTGCGAGGAGTGAGCTCTGTCCTCTGAGTCACGTCTGAGAATGGTTGGGTAGTAGGGCTAGAGGGTCGCTCTACACTTAGCCTCTGCAGCGAGCGAGCGCTCAACTTAGCCCCCGCACGGAGCCGGGCTCGGACTTAGACGCTGTATGGTCGGGGGCCATGAACTTAGACGGCACAAGGCCAAATCCGGGTAAAACCCGGGTATACCTGCAAAAGTCCAGGTTTACCCGAAAAATACCTGGACGCGTCCCGACCAACGTATGCCGCGCACGACGCCATATCGCCTTGTCCCAGGGCCAGTGCGCTACTTGCGGCGCGCAACTCCTGCTCAAGTACGCGCACCGTACCATGTGCTGCCGCTATGCGTGTCTTAAGGCGGCTGCGGCGAAGCGGCGGGCGCGGCATGCCGATGGCAGTGCGGACGATGCGGTTGCGATGTGTTCTGCTTCAAGATCGTGGCGGTGCTTGGCATGCACTTCTGCGATCCCAATCAGCTCATCGCAACGAAGCAGCGCAACAAGCTGGCTGCTGCCAACAAGGCCCTATGCTAGATCTACCTCACGCGCGGATCGTTCAAAGAGGACCAGCATACACAGGCTTCCTTGACATGCGTTTGTTTGAGCTTGAGGCTATTTGTGAGAACTGTTTGGCTTGAAGATTGCGCTCAAGAAGAGCAACGAGAATCGGAAGAGGAGGATGCTGAGGCGGCGATTGCTGAGCATGAGAAGGATCGATCCGGATTAGAAGGCGCCCGCCGCAGGCGAAGAAAATTTGGGGGCTAGCGCCGTATCGTTGATCACGGTGGGAGCCTCTTGGCCCCAGGCTGTGCCACGGCCGACTTAGCCGATGTAAGAGGCTCTCGCTGATCTTAGACCGCGTAAGCACCCCAGCGTGACTAGTCACACTTAGACCCGCTCAGCCTCGAGGCTCAGAACTTAGACTACTACCCAACCAGTCGTCTGAGCAGTTTGTTGTAAATTTACGGCTTTATCTTTTCCTCAGGTGCAACCAAACGCACACACAACGACACACACACCACTCAGACTAAACACTGATGGTCAATGCGACAGCTTATGATGCATGTTTTTGAACCGCCTGGCCAGGTCGTTTGGCGCGGCCTGCACCAGCTCGCGCACCTGGTCCGGCGTGTGCTGCTGCAGCACGTTGTCGATGTACTCGGGGTAGCCGGCTCGCACCAGCGGCTCGACAAAGGTCTGCGCGATGGCGATGAGCGCCGCGCGGTTGGCCTGCAGGATGGTGAAGGCGAACACGCAGTCGTTGAGGAACTCGTCCCACTTGCCAGAGGCGGTGAGGCAGCGGTAGAAGCGCTCCGGGATCGGCAGCAGGTTGGCGTCGAACCACGGGCGCGCGCCGGCGACGTACCCAAAGTCGATGTGCACGAAGATGTCGCGCCGCGGGCCGACGAGCAGCATGTTGTCCTGGTGCCGGTCGGCGAGCCCGAGCACGAAGCCGGCGATGAAGGCGCCGGCGGCGGAGTGGTGGAGCGCGCGCGAGTACGTGAAGTCGGGCACGGCCTTAATCGGCACCGCCTCGGGGAGCAGCTCGATGAAGCCGGCCCGCTCGGCGGTCGGCACCACGGCGTACGTCAGCGTGAAGGCGGCGGAGCCCGCGGCGCGCCAGAGCGCATTCATCTCGTCGAGGAGCATGAGGACGAGCACGTCCTGGAAGAGGTTGTCGCCGCGCTTGTACAGGTAGCGGGCCGTCACCGCGCGGCCGGCCGAGGGCGAGAGCCGAGGACTGAGGCACTCCGCCTCGGCCGCGGCTCTCGTGTCCTCGGCGGCCTCGGCGTCCTCGCCCGGCGGAGCGTCGATGGAGGAGGGCGGCGCGGGCAGGGCGGAGGGCGGGGGCGGGAGCGATAATGACAAGTCGAGCCCCGACGAGCGCAGCGCTGCCGCGGCTGGCGGCTGCGGCGTGGATCCAGCGGCCTCGGCCGGAGGGACCGCCTCCTCCCGCGGTGAGCCGGCACGCTCCTCGGAAAACGTCGTCGTCGGCGTCGATGTCGTTGGCGGGAGCGGCGGCGGCGGCGGCGGCGGCGGCGGCGGCGGCGGCGGCGGCGGCGGCGGCGGCGGCGGGAACGGCGGCGGTGGCTGCGGCGGCGGCGAATACTGCTCGGCTGGCTGCGGCGATGAGGGCTTCGCGGCCGGCGCTGGCGGCAAAGGCTCCGCTGCAGACGGCGAAACCGGCTCGGATGGCTGTGCAGGAGACGGCGAAACCGGCTGGGCAGGCCGGTGCGGCGAGGACGGCTCTGCAGACAACGGCGGCGACGGCTGGGCTGGCGAGTGCGGCGACGCGGGCGAGGCTGACTCGCGGAGTGCCCACGCCAGCTGCTCCTCTTCGGTCAGCCCGCCTGCGCCGGTGTCGAGCGCCCGGTCCTCCTCCGCCTTGGTCTCGATGGAGGCCTGTATCGCCAGCGCCAGCAAGCGCGCCTCGGAGCCGTCGGCCGCCGCCTCGGCGTCCGCCTCGGCGTCGGCGGCGGCCTCGTCCGCCGCGTCGGCGCCGCTGTCGCCGAGCACGACCTACGAAAGACAGGCGTGAACAGTGAAAAAAGGAGAATGTGAGGCGAGCGCCGCTGTCGCCGAGCACGACCTACGAAAGACAGACGTGAACAGTGAAAAAAGGAGAATGTGAGGCGAGCGCCGCTGTCGCCGAGCGCGGCCTCGACGACGAGCGGCTTGGTGGCGCTGTCGGTGATGCGGCGCAGAACCCTGCACCGCGTGCCATCGGGCGCGACGTGCAGCCACGGCGGCTGCCCGCTCGGGCTCGATCTCAGCGGCGAGTCGTACTGCGCCTTTGGGATGGGGACGCGTGTGAGGGACGTGTCTGGACGTGTCCTCGAGATGTCCTTCGCGGCGAGTGGGGCGCCTCGAGCACGGCCGCAAAGCCGCGCAGCGATGCGGGCGCGCCGATGGCGAGAGCGACGAGCCGGCGCACCAAGGCGCTGTGCACGCACGCGCGGTAGTGCTGCCACCGGGCGAGCGGGCCGCCGTCCAGCGGCGGCGGCGGCAGCCGCATGCCCGGCAAGAAGCGGCCGAGCTCGGACACGCCGAGCTCGAAGGGCTCCGAGATGCCGAGGGCCCAGTCGAGGCGCGCCGCGATGGAGGAGAGGTCGGCCGCGCCGCCCCAGCCGCGCACGAGCTGAGTGGCGTTCTCTTCCACCTCGCGCGCCACGAGCGGCTGCCACGAGAAGAGCTGCAGCTCGCGCAGCTCCTCCTCCGCCTGCTCACAAGGTAGACGGTGCGAGCAGCGCATCTTCACAGCCGCAGCTCGCGGCTCCCGGGCCGCCTGCTGCGGCTCTGCAGCCGAGGCCTCGGTCTGCGAGGCGGCCGCGCACGCACGCGCCTCCGCCTGCCGCGTCAGCAGGCACGACGCGAGTGCGTCAGCCAGGCCCGCCTGGTCGGGCTCGAACGACTCCGTTTCAGACGCGACCGCCGCGGACGACGAGAAGAAGCGCTCCATCAGCAACCGCACGCCCTCGCGCACCGCGGCGGCGCGGCGCACCCGCGCGCCGTGCTCGCGCGCGATGGTCTCGAGGTTGCGCTCCGCCTGGGCGACGGCAGCGTCAAACACGATGGCCTTGAGCGACTCGATGCACCGGCAGACCGCGCGCACCCACGCGTCTCGCTCGGAGGCGTCGGAGCACCTCAGCACGAGGCAGACAGGCTGGCCACGCACCGTGCCGCTCACGGTGAGGCAGCGCTCCGCGTCGTCGCCCGCATCGCCGGCGGCTCGGACCTGCGAAGCTCGGGCGTCGAGGAGGAGCACCTGCAGTTCGCCGCTCTCGTCGCCGCCGTGGTGCCACTCTAGGCTTTGAGCGCGGAGCACGATGTAGCGCGGCCGCCAGGTGCTGCCGATGCTGCGCGCGAGCACGCTGACCGGCTTCTTCTCGAGCAGGCCCTCCAAGAGGCCGCCGTCCAGGCTGGGCGACGACATCGCTGTGTGGGCGCAGGGCGGTGGCAGGTCCTGGCCACAGTCCACACAGGCGGGCTCTCGCCGACAACCTACACTCAAGTGTGGGGGTCGGCCTTGGATATTTTCTTTATTTGCTAGGAAGCTTGAAATTCTGGAAAACCTGTCCGGCCCCTGCGGTGCCCCTACCTACCTACCTACCTACCTACCTACCCTACTTAAGGGAAACTAAAAAGAAATCATAGGTGGGTGAAGGTGGGAGACGAGAGCGACGCGACAGAGGAGGAAGCGGCAGGAGGGAGAACGACGAGATTGGGACGACCGCGAGGTGGCATGAAGGTTGCAGCGAGAATCGGCGAGAGACTGCGAAGAGAGATAGGAAGAGGGAGACGACCAAGGGTTAGGGTGGGCGACGGTAGCGGCGTGCCGTCCTCCCATCCCTCCCTTGGGTTGTCTGTTTTCTTTCTTTCTCTACTACCAACTTAAAGTGATGGGTGGTGGTATTCTCCTGCAACCACAGTCCGTCCCCAGCGGCGGTGCTGCGCGGGAGGCGGCCGCGGGCACGCTGGGCTCGATCAGCGGCTCAAGTTGCGCCGAAAACCACGGTCTGACTTCGCATTTTGCGTTTCTCGGCGGTGGTCACAATGCTATTCGCAGTCGCTCCGTGGTGGCATTTTCTGCCCTTTCCGACGTCTCCGTCCAGCCGGCTGCGCTGCGAGACCGCTGTGCTGCGCGAGTCGCCGCGCGTTCCCGCTCGCTGGCAGGCGACCCCGGACTGCGAGCGGCCCGTGCGATGGCGGGAGGTGCTCATCACGGACGAGGACTGCAAGCTGCAGAGGGAGGAGGCGGCGGTGGCGGCGCAGGCGGCAGCGGCGCGCGCGGGGCAGCCAGCCACCACGTACTCAGAGCTCGTGCCGAGCCTCGTGACTGTCGAGCAGTTTCTCGCGGCGAACGAGCGCGCCGAGGCTCGCGGGCGGCTCCTCGCAGTCAAATTCTACTCGCAGCGCTGCCGCGCGTGCCTGCGGATTGCAGCCAAGTACCGGCGGCTCGCGCTCGACTTCTCCTCCGGCGTCGACTGCTACGAGGCGGAGCAGCGCAGCGCTCGCCCTCTCCTCGACGCGCTCGGTGTGACGTCGGTGCCGACGCTGCAGATATACCGCCCGCACGGCGTCGTGATGCTCACCAGCGGAGCCTACAGGCCCGAGGAGCTTCCGCGGGTGGACAAGCGCGTGCGAACCGCCCTCCGCAGCATCCGTGAGCGGCCCGGCCTCTGGCTTAGCCGGGGCGAGCGCCTCGAGGCCACCCTCCGAGAGCAGTCCTCCCCTCCCTCCACGCGCCCACCCTAGGCGAAGGGGACGCACCTATCGCACTATCGGCCTCTGTGCTGTGTCATGCTGGGACTCTCCCGCCGCTGTACTCGTCCGGGCCAGGTGCCGCCGCTGCCACGCCTCCGCCGCTGCCGCACAAATCTGTGTGAGCAACCGGCTGTCATCCTGTCAACGCGTGTGTCGACGTACGCACGTGTGTTGTGGTGGTCTACATTCTGTGCGTCACTTTGGATAAACTTGGGCGCACAGCACGGCGCGGCAAGAGCACTGTTATAACACTGCGTAACCTCGCCACATCCCCAAACGCCAAAAAGTGCAAAGAGAGAACAGAAGATGAGAGACGCCGCGGGCCCCCGGCATGTGCGCGGCAAACAACTCTCTCTCTCAAACCGGCCAGGAGGCTACAGATACAGAGATACAGGGAGAAAGGTATTACGCAGGGGCGGGACCAATTCTGGTTTTCTTCTTGACCAACAAGCAGATCGGGGGGCACCGGGGCTGCTCAAGCCTGTCAAGGGCGTGTGAACGGTGAAGGCGTACAAGCCGAAGGATGCCTCGATCGACAAGGTGTTCTGCAACACGCCTCCGCGCGCCAGGCATCCTCGGGGACACCATGGAGGACTGGAGCGTCATATACAAGTGCGGTACGCAGGACGGCATCAGGGGCATGTGCAAAGCCGCATCTGGTGCGGCACCGTGACCGACGGCGTCAAGGGCATCATCTGCGACGTGCGGGCGTGCGCCTTCTACAAGGACCCGCTGTGCACGGAGGGGCCTGATGCGCGCATCCGCCCGATTGCCATTGGCTGTGCGCTCCGCCGCCTCTGCTGCAAGGCGGGGACGTGCGACTTGGCTCCGGAGTGGAACAGATACTACACGACGATGCCAATCCAGACGACGCGGCCGACTGGGAGGCGGACATCTGCTCGGCTGAGGCCGCCCTCTCGCATGCGAAGCAGGCGGCCGCCCATGCGGAGGCGGTCAAGGCGGACGCGTTCACGGTCACGGCGTCCAAGCACGCGGTCGAGGAGGCGGCGCGGCACCTCGGTGAGGTGAAGGAGCCGCGCAACTTCGTCCGCAACAATGTCTTTGCAAAGGCGGGGTGCGAGCGCACTGCTTACCATGTGCGCTCGTGGATGGAGTCGCCCCGCTGCAAGGACGACATCATCAGTGACGACGACATCGAGTGCATGTACAACGCCACATGCCGCGTGGCGATGTTCAAGGCGCTGCGGGAGGAGCCGCTCTTCCAGCAGTGCGTCCCCGTGTACTCGGTCTTCTACGGCTCGCCATCCAAGATCTACTTCAACTGCCAGGATGGAGAGCTCGCTGTGCCATGCGGGGCCCTCGACGTGCTCGAGCGTGACATGACGGACATCGGCGGTGACGAGCGGGGAGACGACACCGACGATCGCCCGCTTGACATCTCGCCGTCGGACGATGCGGCCACGGTGCGCATGAAGGCGGTCAGGTCGGCAGAGGGCGGCCAGCAGGGCTGCGTGCTGGCCACCAACGGATGCTGCCTCCCCTACCAGAAGGCGCTGCGGAAGACGCAGCTCAAGTACCCCAAGGCGGAGTTCGTCATCCAGGCTGACGACACGTCGATTAGGGCGGCCAGCGCTGACGCCGAGAATGTGCACAAGGCGCTCAAGGCGAACAGGAAGGCGCTCTGCAACACGGTGTCCAACGTGAAGAAGGTGAAGTACTTTCGGCCTGGAGGCGGAGTGGAGGGCATCCCGGCGGAGCAGCTCGAGATGCAGGGCGGCGAGCTCGTCGGCCTCAAGCTAGTCGGCGTGTACTTGGCCCCGGACACGGAGGCCGGGCGGAAGTGGCAGCGCGACAACCTCTCGGCTGAGACTTTACGGCGCGCTTTCGGTCCTCGAGAGGGTCGACCAGCTTCGAGACGACGACAAGAACCACGATGTCCGGCAGCTGCGGTACTCGATGATGCGCTGCCGCAGCTCAACGCCGTTCTACTGGATGCGCACGTGTACCCGTGTGTGGTCCGGCCAGTGCTCGAGGAAGTGGTTGAGCCGGCGCTCAAGAAGTCGTTCGTGCTGCTGGCTGAGGCGGGCCACAGCCCGCAGGAGCTCATCGACCAGGCCTGGGAGGAGGCCCGGCAGGACGGGCGCTTCGGTGGCTGCGGCCTCGGCGGGCACGCACAAACGACGGATGCGAGCTTTGCGGCCGCTGTCCTCTCGGTCTACCCGTCACGTCGTGACACCGTCCGACTCCCTCGCCAACTCCAACAAAGGCGACCGCACACCTCCAAGCACAACGGGGTGCTAAGGGCCGCCCAGAATGCCATCCGGGCGCGCTCGGTTGGCAGCATCATCCTCGGGGATAAGGAAAAGCCCGAGGTGACGCGGCACCTCAACGACACATCCGTGAGGTGCACCGCGCCGCGTTGATTCGCGACCACCGTCGGCCGCGGACGGCGGCGGCATGCCGGCCGCGGGCGCTCGCGAGACGCGTCGCTCTGCGCTGATCGGTTCGTTCGACTCGTTGTGCCGCCGCACGCCCGGCGGCCGCGGGTCCCAGAAGTGGTTGCGCGGGCCTCTTCCTGGCGGCCGCGGGACGGCGTCGGGCACGTCGTCGGTCGCAATAGCGGCGCGGCGAGCCGCGGCACGTCGCTGCTGGCGCTGGTGGTTTCAGGTCGGCATAGTCCAGAGCAAAGTGGACGGATCGAGAGCCACGGGTGCCACATTTGTGCGGAAAGTGGGAAATATGTCTCCTTGCGCGGTGCGCCTTCTCTTTCTCGTGTTGTGCGAGGGCGGGTTGCGAATCTCTCTCTTGCTACGCCGGCGCCCGCCATGCCTTTCGTGCAGGTGACCTGGCTACCTAAGGCGTGCCGCAGGTCGACTGCGGTGCGCAAGGAGGTGGCAGATGCGATCCTAAAGGCGATGGTGTCGGTGAAGGGCGCCGAAATTGTGTGTAGATTCCTATCAGCTCGAACTACGCGTCGCGCAGCGTCCTGATCCGTCTGCCGTTGCGAAGGCGCCGGAGAACCTCGTCGTTCGCTTTGCAGAGGCGGTGGACGGATACCCGCTCCCGAAAGGCACGCCTGAAGCCTCTCCGCCTTCCCCATCCCGGCCCAGCACCACACGAGAAACACTGTCGCTGGGTCCGAACCTACTACATGGCTATGGTTGCTAGCGCCATCAGCCACATCTCGCTCACGATTGGTTGTCTTAGGCCACTCGCTCAATCCGGAGCTGCACATGGAGCCGAAAGACACCGAGGCCAAGAGATAGTCGCTGTGCGCTGTTAATTGGACGCACACCCCGCGACGGGATGGGTTGGTTATTGCGCGCGGCTCGTCGCGTCCATGTTTTCCTCGCTCTCTCCGGACCGTCCGCTCGGGCTCTCGCTGTCGCTCACTCTCTCTCTCTCTCTCTGGGGTCTCTCCTCGCCCGACACACGGCTCCACGCGGACGCGAGTGAAACTGTGAAAGCCGCGCGCGCAAGCCAAGCCAATTATTTGCTCATACTCTCTACGGTAGAACAATACATATGGGACAACAGAGTACGGTGTAGTGTGGTGGAGCCTGGTGGAGATTGTACATGGTTGCGGGACATAATGCGACGCTCATCATGCGGCGCGATATGTCAAATGTCATTCATGCGCCGCGGGCCGCGCTCTTGGCCTCTTGCACATGGTTGCGGCGCTGGAGGCGGTGCAGACACAGGGCCTCTAGCTTGCGCCTTTGGCGAGCTCGAAGATGGTGTGGCCGCTCGCATCCGTCGCTGAGGTGCGGTGGAAGCGGACGCTGTTGAGGTTGATGATCTTGCGCACGCTTGCCTTCCAGACTGGCACCTGTGGCGGCATGTTGAAGAATGGGCTCTCAGTCGGGAAAGGCGGGGCGGGTGGCGGTGCTGGCAGCAGATTGGTGGCGTCCCGCCTGCCGCGGCCCAGCCTCGAGCTCGGTGTTGAGCTGCGCGCTGAACTCCTCCTCAATCACGCTGTAGATGTCCTCGAGCGTGCCTCTCCGTGAGGGCAGCGCCTTGAGGGCGGCCGAGATCATGTCGCCGTAGGTCATGCCGCGCGCCCGCTTGCTGTTCCGCGGCGTCGCGCTCGCGTGGCCATTCGGCGCCCCGACCCCGCGTGCACCGCTCGGCTTGCCGCCGCGAGCAGCGGCCGTGGTGGCCCGCTTCTCCAGGCGCCCATTGCTGCTCCCTCTCCTCCCTCTGCTCGCATCGTGCCGAAGTAGCCCTAGCAACACCTACACGCATTCGTTCGATGGCGGGTGAGGGCAGCAGCCGCCAAGCTCGCACAGCTCGCACAACAAGCCCGCGTGCACCTGCTCCTCGTCAACCGCCTCGCACGCAAACGCCTCGCTGACGGCGACCGCCAGTGAACTGGACGCAAGGCTGGACTCCGGCGTGAGGCCGTAGTGCGCTGCGAGGCGATTCAGCGCTGGCCGAGGCAGCTTGCGGAAATCGCACACGGAGGTGGCGGCAGAGGTCATTAGCCAAGTGGACGGGTCGCCTACCAGGTGTCTTGCATGCAACCCTGAAAGTACCCGTGACCCGGACCCGCCAGAATAAAAGGGAGCAGTCCCGATCCTATTTCTCTCTCTCACTCCCTCTCCCTCCCTCCCTATCTCTTCACACACACACACACACACACACACACACACACACACACACACACACACACACACACACACACACACACACGCAACACACACACACACAGAGAGACAACACACACACACACACACACACACACACACACACACACACACACACACACACACACACACACACACACACACACACACACACACACACACAAGAGGGAGAGAGAGAGAGAGTCGTGATTTCTGGTTGGTCTTCTTAAAATCTCACACACACATGAAACCCAAAAAACAACCCCCCGCCGTCCACCACCACACACACACACACATGAGAGAGAGAGAGAGAGAGAAGGGGAGATGAGCCTCCTTATTAGCTGGTCGGCCGCCATGTGGGCCTCCGGGCCTGCTGCGGCGGCGCGGCCGGTTGAGGCCGGGCTCGGCCCGGCCCGCGACGGCTGGCCGCCGACGAGCGCGCTCGCGCTGCTCGTCAAAATGGCGGCGGTGGCGATTGCGGCGACGGTCGTTCAGTCGTTCAGCGCTCAGACGCCTGTCGTCTTTCGTCTTTTGTCGCATTTCGCACACGCGCGCGCCGCGCGACCCGCGTCGCTCCGCGAGGGCATGAGCCTTCCGCGATTCGATCCCGCAGCCAAAAGCTGCTCGCTCGAACCGCGGCCTCGCCTCCCTCTCCTTCAGGCATTCGTGGCATCCTATGGGTCGTCCAGAGTATCGACCTCTGGCTTGTCAGCCGGTCACTTGTGACTTGATGACGACCATGAAGTACAGCGATCGCCACCTCGCTGGCCTCTCCGCAAGGCCTCCCGACCGCGTCGAACTCACGGCGCGGGCTCTCTCGGCTACGGGACCGGCCCCAGCTTCGGCTGAGGGCTGACAAGCTGCCGAGTCCAAACAAATCACTGTGACAGTCGTGATTTCTTCTTGGTTTTCTAAAATCTCAAAACACAACAAATTGCTAAAAAATCTCTCTCTCACATGAGAGAGAGACAATCTCACACATGCCCATTTCACAGAAAATACGTTATGGCGCTTTGCGCTGGTCTATGAGAGGTTGAGGTGCGAGCCCTGGAGGCCCTGGGGATGGGGGAGACTACCCGCGGGCCTAAAAAGCCCGCGCGCAGGGGGGTGGGATTGAGACTGGGGTGGTGCGCCTGTCTGGTATAGCCCCAGCCGACTCCGCTCCCTCTGCTCGGGTACATGTACGAACTCTGTTCACACCGAGCAGCTGGGAGAGGCTGCGGAGGTGGTGCGCATCAAGCGCCTAAGGAGGCGCAGGAGGCGCAGGCGCTTCGTGCTCTCGTGCCGTTTTGCTCCGGATGGAGACGCGACACGCGGCTCTGGGAGCGTTGGGAGCGTCGCCGCTGCTCGTCGTTCCGCGGCGCTCGTGGCGGCAGCGGCTCCTGTGGCCTCTCCTCCTCATCGTCGGGGTCGTGGCGCTAGCGGCGAGCGGCTGGGGCGGGGAGCAGGCCGCCGCGCTGAGCATCGAGGTGGTCGGTCGCCCGATCGCGCAGAAGATCGTGGACCACGCCGAGGTCGAGATCCACGAGGTCCGGCTGGCGCCCGCCTCATGGGAGGGCCTGCAGGCCAGAGCGGGCATGCTGGCGGTTGACTGCTCGATCGACATGTCGGTCGACGTCATCTACACCGCCGTCCGGTCGACGCTCGGCTCGGCAGACCTGCACATCGAGCACGACGGGCGGCACGTCGGCGTCCTCTCGGCACGCGCCTCGCCGGGACTCCGCCACCCGGACGCACACACGCGAACTGAGAGCGCCGCCCGCCCTGCTCACAGACCCTGCCGCTCAACCTCGGCGGCGGCGGCAGCGTGCGGCTGGCGATGGCGGGCACGCTGGTGGTGGAGGACGAGGAGGCGTTCCGGCACCTCGTGCAGGCCGTCACGTATGGCGACCGCTTCTCCCTCCAGGCGACGCCCGACACAGCCTCCCAGCACGGAAGAGCGCTGAGGCCGGCCAACCCTCGAGAGCCCAGCCTCCGGAAGCAAGCCCCTCCCGAGCCGGCCCTCGCCTCCTCGCGCAGGTCGCGGCCATGACCTCGGTGGTCCTGCGCGGCAAGGAGAACGGCTGCCTCCTCTCCAAGGGCACTTGCGCCACGGTGCGCCTCTCGCCACCGCCCTCCCGCTCCCGCCGCTGCCCGCCGCCTGCCAACCCTCTGACGCCGCGCACGCCTCCGCCCGCGCCGCAGGTCGGCACGTGGAAGATCCCAAACGTGCGCTTCGCCAAGACAGTCAACCTGCTCGGCGCCAGAGGCTTCCCCGTCACGCTGCAGGAGAGACACATGCGCCCATATTGCACAGCATACCGCCAGAGGCTTCCCCGTCACGCTGCAGGAGAGTATCACACGTCATAATCATACGTAATACACTCATAGCATACTAACGTCGCGATTCACCGTCTCGCTGCAGGAGTTCCGCGTGCGCGACATGCCGGGCGAGGGGGGGGCGCCGCCGATCCCGGGCGCTCCAATCTTCATCGAGCTGCAGGCGCAGATCTCGAACCCGTCCTCCTTCTCCCTCTCCAGCCTCGACGTGATCGACCTCGACATCCACACCGACCGAAACGAGCAGACCGGCGTCGACGGAGTGCGCTTCGTGGCGGTGCGCACGCCGCCCGGCTTTTACGTCGCGCGCGGCACCTCTCCTTGGTGGCCCATCTCGGGCAAGCTCGAGGTGCCTCCGCGCGAGCTGGACATGTACTCGGTCTCGAGCCTCTTCGCGCGCCTCCTCAAGCACGACGCCAGCGACAGCAGGCTCGGCCTCTCGGTCGAGATGAGGGGCGACTCGCGCCGCTTCTACGACGCCGCCGTGCGCGGGCTCGCCATCGGCGCCGCCCTGCCTCCGCTGCAGCTGCAGAAGCCAGCCCACGGGAGCTCGATGCCCTACCCGTTCGTGCAGGCCGCGCACATCGACCTCGACATCCCGAAGGCCCCCCCCCCCCCCCCCCGTTGGGGCCGGGGTGGAGGATTTTGGTCGCCAGCCTCCTCTATTTCCTTGAAAACAGATGTCGTCCTTTATCCACTCCGCCCCTGCAAGGCCAATACCAGATCTCCCCGCAACCTTAAAGAAATTTTCCAGACCCTGGCCTTAATCATCGAATTGTAAGTACTTGGAGGTTAACCTAATTTCTGAAACCAAAATCCCCCA